>NW_010160659.1:0-7054 GCF_000695765.1 Mesitornis unicolor | reverse complement strand
CCTCGGGGCTCGGCCGTGGGGAGCCGGGTGCGCCGGGCTCCGCGGGGCTGTAGTCACCTCTTGGATACGGCGTGTAACTCGCAGCAGCTTTGCGGAGGTGGTACGCGGGTATTAGAAGGGAATCCTTGTGTTTATGTGGTGGCAAAGGTTCGTGGACACGCTGCCTTTTAGTGCAAATTTGCATTTAAGAGAAAGGTGAGGAGGTAAGCAGGATGTGGACTGAGTGAGCCCTACATGATTCATAAGCTGCTTGTCATATAAGTGGTACAAAGTATACTTATAAACTCAGATGCAGAAAATGTCAGGTGAATGTGCTGGTTTGACCTCTAAACGTAGAAGACGTTTAGAGGTACGCTTGTTTTGATGCTAGGGAGCACGTGGTGACTTAGAGCGAGCTCCTGGAACTTGTTGGTTTAGGTCACTCATTGCTCAAGTGGAAAGGGGAAAAACATGGCCATGGTTTAACACTGGCTTTACCTGGTAGCTGTGTTGGTCAGGTGTGTTACAGGAATATTGCAAGTCAGGTGCCGCTTGTCTAAATCAACTGTAAACTCTGTAGAAGTACAAAAAAACCTCATCAGATTTGTGTTTTCTGTTGAAGTGTGATGTGTAAATAGAGTGAACGGTTGTATAGCATTTGAGGAAAAGCCTTTACACGCAGAATATCGGAATGGAAAATTTCAGTCGTGAAAAATTATGCTTGCCTCGAAAGCAGCTTTGTTGTCTGTATCTTAAGTGTGTTGGCAAGAAGTTTAAGTCAGCCTGAGAATAGTTATTGCAGCAATACATAATAGTAGTTGCGTACAGTGAGCAGGTGTAATTTAGCTGGGCAGACTTGTGTTTTGAAGCTTCTCTGACAGTGGGATCAGAGAGCTTTCTGAGTATGGTTTGGCGCTGGCAAACAAACACTTCAGTCCTCTGCAAAAAATATGATACTAAGGTTGATTACTGGTCTTGGAAGCAGATAATTTTGAGTACGTTGGAATTAAGGGATGCTTTGTATAGATCAAAAACTCTTACATATGTCGCCATGTGGCAAGTCAACACAGTCATTTTTCATTGCTCAAAAAAGCAGCATAATTTCCTGCCTTTGTTGGCTGTTTCTTGGGGCTTCCAGTCGAACAATGAACACTTAAACATTTCATAAGGGAGCAGCTCTGAGAATGCACACCTTCAGGATGTGTGTCATGAGCCTCTACCTAACGAAGTCACCTAAATCATTCTCTCATCAAAATGATAATGAACGTGCAGCTTCCCCCGCGCTGTGCTCAGAGCCAGGAAGCTGTTGCTTCCGTAACCACCGTGCGTTAAACACTGGCCCTGGCTGGGCTGGCTATGGGTGCAACCAGGCCTCACCTCGTCTTCGTGAGGGGTATTTAAAAAGGGGGTGTGTGGAGGTAACTCCTCAGCCGTTGCACATCTTGTACTCCTACTTCTCCCCATCGCCTCGTGCCGCAGACAGCAGAAGGAGATGTTTCTCACCCTTTCCAGCTGTTATCAAATACATCTTTCAGCTTCTTTTTTTTCTCTTTTTTTTTTTCAGTTGCGGTTGTGCTTCAGTCGTGAACAGAGTTAAAACCTGCTTAGTTTTTCCCTGTTCAGAGCTAAATGTACTGAACTCCTTAAGGCCGGATAAAGATCTGCTGCGGCGTAGGACTGGATTTTTGTTTGAAAACTGAAGTGACCCTTAAGCAGGGGTGTTGAGTGCTGAGCAAACGGACCAACAAAAACCAGCGAGCGTTTTGCAACCGTGTACTTGTTTGGAGGCTTAGGGACTGTCAGTCATTCTGGGCAACTGCAATAGAATGACAAAAATGCAGGATGTGGAGCTGTAGTATTTGAGTGAGTTGTATAAATTAGGGCGATTATTTTTCAGCTGGTGTGTGTTTCAGTGTTCATCTCAGCAGTGCGGTTGCCGTCTCCTCTTGTTTTGCCTGCGGGGCTTTACAGAAGGCCCTTAGGAGTTCGGGGTATTTTTGTTTGACGTGCACAGTACAGCAGAAGTTGCCAGTTCTCCTTGTCAGATGAGCAATACTTCATGAAAGGGAAGTTACAAAAGCTGTGTAATGAGAGCAATTACACTTCATATTTTTATTCTTCTGGGTTTTTTTCAGTGATCTGGCACTTTAGGTTGAGGCTGATTACTCACCGAGTCACTAGTGAATTTTAGATGATTTTAAGACTAGTTCCTTCAATCTTAGTGATTTTTCTTCATCTTGAATCCTTTGAATAGTTACTTACGTTGACAACCTTGAGGCTGTCATTTTAGCTTTTGTAGGGGGAATTTGAGAAGCCCGTGTGAAGTTATTGGTGATTTTGTGTCGTTCAGCTGTGTCTCCTGCAGGCTGTGGTGTCTGCCTCTGCCACTGCCCTTAGAGGGGACTTGGCTCTGGGCTCTGACAAGTGCTTGGGCTGGATGAAGGCCAAAGTCATCCGGGCAAAGCCTGTTTTGTTTTAGTCAGCACAGAGAGAGAAATGTAAAGTTCAAGTTGCTGTTTGCAGTGTATGCAAGAAATGAAGGTATTTATAGCACAGAACTATTAATGTGAAAACAGAGTCCAACACTTTTAAAGAGTGCGGTTGGACAAACTCAGACGAGTTCACTCATGCCTCTGCTTTTGAGGAAGAGGTCCATAGTAAGTCTGACACCCTTACCGTGTTAGACTGGAAGTCTGTAGGTGACAGAGGTCGTGGTATGGATGTCCATGCCACGTGGCTTGGGGTAGCAACTTCTGTCAGTAGGTGAGGTGTGCTCCTGCACAGCGAAACCTGTATCTGCTGGGTCCCGAATGTCTCCCACACTCGCTGCAGAATTTGCTGCTGATTAGAGTTGCTACCAGACCTTTAGTTTGACTTTGGTAAAATTCTACACAGTGTTAGGTGTGGATTCATCCCTGCCCTGGTTGATTTGCTTCTCTGAGCTCATAAGCGACGCCTGGTTTGTCAGCAATGCCACCTACAGAATATCAGAAATGTTTGTTAGTCAGGTAACTATATCATTAAAGCATGGTAGAAGTGGGATTATGAAGAGCACAGGGTGATCACTTTCTGACCAATCTGAATATAGCACAAGACACTTTTGCTGTGTTGCAGAGCACCCTCCCCAGACTCATGCATAGCCTCAGATGAGTGAGGCTTGGAAACACTGAGTTGGGATATTGGACTTGAGCAGCTGGGGGTCTGTTCTTGCTCTTTGTCAGATGAGGACTTTCCTGGGGACCTGTGAATATTTGGGAGCTCTTACTTACCCTCCTGTGGACTCTGGTGGTCCTGTGTTCTTGAAGTGCCAAAGGGAGATGGGTGATGAGTAAGAGCGTGTTCTGTCTTTCTTAACCTACCTTACCTGAGGAAATGAAAGGAATTTTATTTGATGGAAGTGTTGGGTTCATGCTTAATCGTTATCTCAGTGCTATTCATATCACTGACACCACTGGAAACCACTGCTTACTGTACTGATCAGAGCACTACACTGACAATTTTTTCTTGTCACCCGTAGTCTTATTTTGCTGTGGATTTGAAAATCCTTTAGGGAATGATGGCCTGTTCCTTACAAACCACCTTTGTCCAGCACAAATGAGCTGGTGTTTTTGTCAAGAACCCCAATGAAAGGAATTGTGTGATCATCTGAATAGCATCCAGACAGTGCTGCAAACCTGTGTAAAAATGCAGCAGCCAGTTTACCTCCAGTGTTTGGTGCAGGGTCCCAGACCTTAAGGTTGGAATTTAGAGCAGCCTTCTGACACGTAAGATGAGGTTACTGAGAAGCCAAGAGCCAGGCTCTCTGAGGGTGCATGGTGGAAGGATGAGACAGTTTTGAATTGAAAGAGAGCAGGTTTTACATGACCCAGTGGGGTGGAAAAAAGAAGTATTCACTGTGAGGATGGTCAGGGATTGAAGCAGGAGCCTGCAAAGGCTGTGGAGCCACCAGCCTTGGAGGTTTTCAAGAGCCAACTGGACAACATGGTCTGAATTTGCTACTGACCCTGCTTTGAGCAGGAGGGTGGACTGGAGACCTCCTGAGGCACCTTCCGGCCTGAATGGTTCTGTGATTTTGTTTTGATGTGGTACAAATGCTTTAAAATACTGATGTTCTTGGTAGAATAACCCAGTATTGACTTCTTACAAAGGTTCTGATAGGGTGTGTGCTGATGGCAGAATTTGTTCTGCTAAAAAAAAAAGAATTAAAGAAATGAATTAAAAGTTACTTAAAAGGATCCAGAATATATTGCTTCTCTTGTTTGTATTGAAAGATGCAAACGGTGAAGAGCCAAATGGCCACAGCAATAAGAAGTTCATAAATAAGCAATGTGCTTGTTCCAGATGTAGGCTATTGTTAGTCAGAGATACCGAGTGACAATGTGTTTTCACTCTTGCGTGTTTCAAAGGTTTGTAAATTAGCTTTGCATGAGGAGGTGGAGGGTTGCAAGGCTCAAATAGAGTAAATTAGAGACGCCCTGTGGATTGGCACTTAAAACTGTGAGGCATCATACATGTAACTTGTCATTGACTGGGATGTTGCACAAAGTGCAGTTGATGTCACAGCAGCTGGTGTCAGTGTCTACAGAACTGGTGAGCTTTGTTCTCAGGCAAGCCTTGGGGTGGCTTGCTAAACCCTTTTATTTTTTTAATCCCATTTTTCAAGTTGTTTCATTTGGTTGCGTATTTTGCTCACTTCTGGAGGACATGTAATTCTGCAGCACAGCTAGCAAGCATGTAAATCCTTTGGCCCTAATCATATGAGGAAAACAGAAGGAGAAATACGTGCGTGTGTTAGGCACAGCATCTGAATTTTATACAGTAGCATAGAGTTTTTCTAACATGAAAGCTCGGCTGCTTATTGAAATCGTAAGGACAGTAAGTAGCATAGAGTTTTTCTAACATGAAAGCTCACCTGCTTATTGAATTCATAAGGACAGTGTTTGAAATAATTTTAGTATCAACATTATCTTGTTTCTGTCATTTTCTGGCGGGTGGGAAGTGAAGGTGCACAGTTCTGTACTGTGTTTTGCTTATGGAGACTTTAAACTTTATGGCCCTTAGCTTTTCATATGGGAAAAGTAGAGCTGTTTGTACTGATGTTCTTCACCCAGATCAGGTGCAATTTTCAAATGCATGTACAATGTTTAGTTTGTTTAATTTCATTTTTGTGCTTTTTTTTTAAAGACTACTTAGAGTTTGTGCGTCAGGATAAGGGAATGGGTCTCTAAACTGTTAAGGAGTCAAAGGTGCATAAAGCTGTGAAGGGCGAGTGTCAGGAGGAAGGAGCCAGGCTCTGCTCTGGGATGTCCAATGCCAGGACAAGGGGCAATGGGTGCAAGCTGGAGCACAGGAGGTTCAACCTGAACATGAGGAAAAACTTTTTCACTGTGAGGGTGACAGAGCATGGCCCAGGCTGCCCAGAGAGGTTGTGGAGTCTCCTTCTCTGCAGACATTCAAAACCCGCCTGGCCGTGTTCCTGTGTGACCTGGTCTGGTGATCCTGCTCTGGCAGGGGGATTGGACTGGATGAGCTTTTGAGGTCCCTTCCAACTCCTGGCATTCTGTGATTCTGTATCCCCTGTTCCCTCTTTCCCCAAAAAAATGACTTATGAGCTGGAGTTGTTGGAGCAAGATTCCCCTTCCTTGGGGTATGTGTGTGCTGTGTTTGAATGGCTGCTGGCAAAAGGCCGTGGTTGTTGCCCGGTATCGTATGAACCTCCTGGCAGCCTCCTGTGATGGACAGCCCCAAGCAGTCCTGGTCTCTGACACCATCCTGTATTTACAGTGGTATCGGCGGAGAGGCAGGCGTACAGTAGCATTTCTTGAGGTATTGACATTTATTTTCAGACAAACAGAAACGGATCACGTCAAGTCAATCTTGTCCTTATTCCTGTAGTGTGATTTCTTACCTTTGGCACAGATCGATCTCACAGCGTGTTTATATAGTGGGTGTCGTAAATGATCTCACACATTGCAGGTAAATCATAAAGCTGCCTGGCAGGGATTCCACCCAATATTTGCTCAGCAGCAGGGCTGTGAGGTTTTTTTTTGGACAAACTGCTTCAGGTTGGGAAGTGCTGTTGAAACCACAATCCCCTAAAAGCACTTGCGGTAACACCTACACCTCAGAGCCTGCCGTCGTGGGGCTCTGTAATGAACAGCACCCTGTGCTGATGAGAGGGGACAGATGTTGGGTGCAGGCATGGAGGTCTGCCCTGCGTACAAGACCGCAGGTGCATTCTGCAGTTTCTGACCCCAGGAGAGCCAGTTACCTCGAAATACAAGCAATGGACTGAAGAGAGCATCGCTTTATCCAATACCAGCTCTTTGTGCCATGTTCATTTTCACCCTCTGAGAAGGTGTTTATGTTGTTATAAGTAATTTTTTCAGGCTGAAGTTGTCCGTGTTGCAAGAATTAAAAACCGTCCGTTTAAATAGATCATATTTGCGTAGCAGGGAGCTGCAGCAGTCATCAAAAGGAATGTGCCTGCCTACCAGTCATGGGGCAATGCTGTAAAATGGGAGAAATGTTGATAACAGTGGCAGTATTTAGGGATCGGGGCTGTTTGTGGCGGGGTTTTGTGAGGTGGGTGATGTGAACTGCAGTTTTGGTCGAGTGAACTGTGTATTTTGGATTTTCTCGTAGGTGAGAATTTGAGATCCACTGCACTGCAGGGCTTCTGGTCCTCCCATACACTGGCTTGTGCTTGGTTTTCATTAGCCCTTCTCTGTTAGCTGAAAGTTTCAGCCAACTTGCTCCTTTTTTGGCTTTTTCTTGGTCCATGTATTGTTTTGTGTTTTTGAAGGTTGTGGCCCTTGTCCACAAGTTTGAGTGATGAATGCACTTAGAGAAGGGAGCAGAAATTACACCTTTCTTTTTTGGTCCATGTTTTGTTTTGTGTTTTTGAAGGTTGTGGCCCTTGTCCACAAGTTTGAGTGATGAATACACTTAAGAGAAGGGAGCAGAAATGACACCTTTCTTTTTTCTGCTTTTCCTTCTGTTTAGAAGTGCCAGTGAAAGTGCTGGCATTCTGGTTTCCTGTATGCTTAACCTTGATACTATTGCAGGTTTTCCT
>NW_010160658.1:13225-22222 GCF_000695765.1 Mesitornis unicolor | reverse complement strand
AAGGCTTGGGGGTAATGAAGCGCAGGACGAGGGGACCTGTGCTTGTGTTCACCAACGTCGTCTGCAGTGTCAGGGTAGAGCAGCGGGGATAATTCAAAAATTGTACTCCGTCCTGGGACTCGACGGAGCCTCAGCACCCCTGTGGTGGTTGCTAATGCTGTTTTCTAATGCTGAAATTCGTTAAAACAGCTGGAGACAGTTGTGACAAGTTTACCTACAGCATCTTGGAGAAGCCGTTTGCTGTAGCACGTTATCCCTCCAGGGCTGGAAGCAGGAGGTGGGGAAAGTCGTTTAGTGTGAGCTGTGGGCAAGACAAAAGGAGGAAAGAAAACCTGCCCTGGGTTTGCAACAGCTGTTTTGAGCAGTCTTTGAGACCTGCGAGGTGTAGTATGCAGTGTTTGTAAAGCTATCAGCTGGGCTGGGCACAGCCTGTGTCTCCACTCCAGCTCGCTTGGAGGAGATGCTCTGGCAGACGATGTATTGTGTGATCTCCTGCTGCAGCACCAGCTCCTCGTTTGACATAGCATTTGTTGAACATCGTTGCCATTCGCAGCCTAATGACGGTCTCAGAGGGATATCTTCCCGCCCATCGGTAGCAGAGGTTAGATTAATGTCATTTAGAAGCAAAAGCAGACAGAGTCAGAAGAGTATGTAAAGATCGCTTTTTTCCTTCAGCCATGCCAGCATTATAAAATAGGAAAGTGTCACTGTTTCTAGCTACTGTGATTCAGAGACTGATACTTCCAGCCGAATGTCACTGCATCGTATATATAAAAGCAGTATTACATGCTGAACAGTCTTTAAAATACCATCACCCCATTCAATAGCTGTTAGCATCTTGGAAGGAAGAAGCTTCCTGCCATCTGGAGGTATCTGGATCAGATAAGTACAGCCTCACCCACAGTAAAGTCATGTACTTATTTTTTAGTTACACAATTTGGTAGTTCAGCAAGTCTTTCATAGGTGTTTTTTGCCATCCCTCTTCTGAGGGGTGTCTAATCTCCTTCCAGTCATTCATATATCTGTATCCAGCATTCCTGTGGGCTTATTATAGCTCTGATGAGACAAGCTAAATTATTGCACTTTTCTACTTTCTTCAATTCATCTGGAAGAGACTAAGTTGTATACCAATATGTGTTGCAGTCTAGTTATGGGACAGCTATTCTAATTTTCTGTGAGCTATTGATGCTTGGGGGACAAACTGTAGTGTGCCTTTGTGATTCAGTTTCAATTTATAGCAGTATATGTTATTCTCTCAGGGTTTGTTCTGGTTGATTCATTAACTGTGCAGTAGTAGGTTTATTTCTGAGTGAATTTAGAACTCACAAAAAGGGCTGGCTTGATGGCTTTCGAAACTTCAGGAACTTTCCCACTGGTCATGCCTTGCAAAGGTTACCAAGTAGGGTCTGATCTTGCAAGGTTCTTGTATAACTCCTACTCTTTACATTCTGTGATTCTGTAACTCTTGTTCTCAGGAGCTGTAAACAGGCAGTGCTGAAGATGCTGAATGCTTCTTGAAGCTAAGTGTCCCACCTTGCAAGACAGAGCTGAATGTTAAATGGTAGTTCATGCTTCCTGGACTCTCAGTTGAGATTGCTAATGAAAGTTCAGGTGGTAAATGGTGGGCAAGCGAAGTATTGAGAGGGTTGCAAGAATGACAGTGAGCATCAACAAGGGCGGGAGATCTGCTGCAAGCTGCTACATGAGATTGGCTGACTTCTCAGAGTAGGGGTAGGCTAACTACCATTGAGCACTTAGTTGTGTAAGGGAGGCAGCACAACTTATCTGAGCAGACAGAATGAGGAGAAGAGACAAGGAAGGATACTCTGCGTACAGCCTGGGATTTCACTTAAGTGTGACAGGAGACAGGAATAAAGCCGAACCTAGGGAAGTTCATGTATTTGGTGTAGGTTTCTTGCAGTTGAATTACTCAAATTACCTTGTGTGTCCAGCTCTTTTCTTCAGGCTCCCTGCATCTGTGCCAACAGGAATGCTTCATCAGCTTCCCGTGTATTTCCAAATCTCTGCTGAGAATGTACCTTTAAACCTCCACTTGTGATGTCTGATGCTGTCATTTTTATTTGACTTGTGGATGGTCCTTAAGAAAGCTACTGGGTTTAAAGGCATTGAGGCTTTTGAAAATGCTGAGTCTGAACTTGTGCCTGACATCTGGGATGCAGTTCTTAATATCTGTGAAAGGTATGGTAGAGAATAAAGGTAATTTGCCTTACTAGAGCTAACTGTCAAGTATAATGCAATCCTTGCTGTTCCATCAGCAAGCTCGCAGCTGTAACTGAGACACTGGCATTCAGAGGTACATTATGTTTTCATAAGACCTAGGAAGTGTAAAATCTCACAGACTGAAAATTTTAATGTGCATAAATGGGCCTTCTGGAAAATCATTCATCCTGGCTAGATGAATAGATTTTTTTTTTCATTGAAAGTGTATTAGGTTCAGCAATTGGCAGAGTTCTGGACTCTGAAATAAGTGACTGCAATGCAAAATATCTACTTTCACATTCTTATTATGTGATGAGGCATAGAAATACTGCCTTCCAGAGCGGAGGCAAGAGAACTTGCAGTATGGAGAGCAGGGAAAGCAGTTTTCAGAATATATCCTTTAGTCTCAAGGAATGTATTTTTGTTTCATAGTTTTTAAGAGATGAAAAAAAAACCTGAAAGAAAGCATTTGCTCCTTGGTTCGAAAAGTCTTGAAGAAGCTATGGTTCACGTGTTGCGATTGCCTTCCATAGCAAGAGAGTCAGCCTGTTCACATGATAGATGCGTCACGGTATTCCTGTCTTCAGCACAGCCTGTCTCCATTGTACAAGTACTAAGAATAAACCTTTTCTCCTTACTGGGACTTTGGACTAATGGGTGTCTGACATTATGGAATTGCCTACACTTCTCTGACCGATTGTTTCTGCATGGTGGCATGCTTAAACATACCTTACACTATGATGAAAATTTTCTTCACGGTGATAATAATTGTTTGTTTAATTGAAACTTAGAGGCTGGGAAAAGTGCTGGGAGACATTGTGGCTAGCCGCTGCAGCTGAACTGTCTTTGTCTTCAGGTATCCTTCAGCAGGGCTGCAGTAAAACAGAGTTCTTTCCCTCTCTTTTTTCCTTCTCTGAAACTTGTCATAATTCAATTTTAATGAAAAGTGGGCTTTAGCATACTTAAAATGTTTCTAATGATGGTGTATAATAAAGCTGCCAGGAAGGACTTTAGAGGGTAAAGTACTATTACAGCCCTCAGGGAGTGTGCACGCTTAGAGTGTAAGCTTCATGTGCTTGCAGTGAGGACAGCTAGGTTTTAATATTCAATGCCTTTGCAACTGTGTCATTGTACTTTTAATTAAAGTGCTGTGTGTCTGATTATAGGACCATGAATACCGTATACTTACACTGCTTTCTTACGGCTATAAGAATACATGGTTGCATGATTTCTCTATCAATCTCTGTCCTAACAATTTTTGAGCTGCTTGGCTAAATCCAACCAGATTTGAAAGCAGAAAAGGAGTGTCAAAATATACTTGATTCCTATGAAGTCTAAGAAAATTGGTGGCAGGACAGAGGAAAGATAACTACATCTGTATATCTAGGGAAAACTGTCATGTAGTATTAAACAGAAACATATGTTCTGAAAGATAATGCCTAATGGACCATCCAAAAGATACTTATTGGCTGCTCTGTAAGAGCACATACATATATTCAAGTCAGCCAAAAAGCTAAGGGATGTAGGAATGTATTGGGTTGTCAGGAATGTAGAAGGAACTAGGTGTTTGAAGAAGATGAAGAGACAGCATTAGGCAAATTTGAGGACCATGTAGAGGAACTGAGGTTTCTGTGGAAGAAGAATATAAGGCAGTAATCAGGGGAAATCTAGACTTTCTTAGTTTTGCAAACTGAAAGTATATTATTTAATAAGAAAAACAAATTACAGCTGTGAGAATTACAGTAGTACACTTTGGAATCTATGTGAGCATTTCAGAGTTAGAAGTGGGCTTTTGACAGAAAGTTAATTCTTCACCCTTACTGCACTTCGGTTATGTCATGAAGTGGTCTCAGAATAAACAAACTAGGATTCCTTTTGGATTAAGCTAGGTGGGGAGATATTTTCAGGAGTGGACCTAATGCTCTCCAGCCACTAATGGGGATTCAGTCCATAGGATCAGAACAGAACTAGTCCAGAACAGAGGCCCCTGAAATGCCTATGCAGCATAGATATTAGTTCCCTACCATTAACTAATAGTTCCACTCCTAATGATCTAGGCTATTTGCTAATCTAGACATCTCTGAAGTTGTCAGAGTCACAACACTTTTGTATTCAGAACTGGTAGTTTTATGTTAATCCATTATTTAGGTGGCCAACAATTCACTAGCATAGTATAAGAATTTAACAATTCAAAACGTATGCATTACCTTTGCATGTGCCACATTTCACAGGTAACATTTACATTCTGTGGATTAGGGAAACACCTTAGGCCATATATCATATCATATCATATCAAGGCAGAGCCAGGACTTGAAATTAGTTTCCCAGAGTTTAGTGTACGTGAAAAAATACTGGATTATCTTTCTAGCTTATTCAGCAGCTTTTCACTGGCCATTTTCTGTCATCAGAACACATGTGACTCCATAAGAACTCATCAGTTATGAACAGCTTAGACCTATACAGGCAACCCTGCAACTTTATTTCTTGAGTAAACAGAGGGCATCAGCATAGTAAAATGATCTTACTGGTATGAAATCATGGGGGATGCCTCCAGGAATTTTTTTCTTTATCAGAAACATAGGGTGACTGGGGTTTCTTGTGTAAAGGAAATGACATTATTAATCACTTCTTCAAAACAGCCTTAATCACAGCAGAAGGCTACCAACCAGTCACGGCTTTCAGGAGTTCTCATGTATCCTGAGTTTGCCAGGCTCAGGAATAAGCTTTGATGATGATGAATGATATCTAAGGAAACATGAATTAGGCATTTTGATAGCAGTGAAGGTGACCTCTGACTCTGTTAGAAGATGCTGCTTGTTTCAGATTCATATTTGGCTTGGCTAGTTAATAAGTCTTCAGTATCACTGAAGCACTTCAGGTTCCAGGTGTCAGACCTCATCTAAAAGACAGACAACACAACCTCAGTAGCAGGCACGGGTAGCAGGACAGTCTGTCCAACAGGCAGAGCTGAGCTGAGGCTCAGCAAAGGAACAAAAAACAGTGGTTAAAGGAGATTTGAACAAAAGGGAGAAAAAGAAACAGTGTGCAACTCAGTAGGTGAACAAGGACATGTCAGAGAGAAGAAGTTAGGAACGGTGACATAAACAAATTTCATAGAGACCCAGAGGCAGCTGAACAGTGTTAAATGCACTCAGACTTCTCTGTTTACTAAAGCATCAACCCTCTGGCTTCTGGCTGCTCTCCGAGTCCTCCACAGAGAGGTGGCAATCCTGCTGCCCTGTGCACGTGAGTTCATTGTCATCTTTCTGTTTTCTTCTGGTATTAGGGGAGAACTGGTTGCACCTTCCCCCTCAACTCCTGCCATGTCAATGAATTGTCCTAGCAGAGGTCAGCACCATGCTGCTGGGAACAAGTCCTGGACCGCAGAGACTTCTGCGTAGGCAACTCCTCAGACTGTATTCCCTTCAAGACCATGCTGTCTGAAGAACCCTTCTTTCACTGGCCAGTGAAAGGCAGAAAAGGGGAACTCTCCAATACGTCAGCAAACCACAGCTTAGCACCTGCAGCCTCTTAGCTCTGCAGATTGGAACACCAACGTCTCCACAGCTGCACACTGCAGCTCCAGTTTGAGGGGCTGATTTTGCACACAGCTATCCCAGGGAGGCTGGCACCTTGGCACCTCCTGTTTACCAGGCATATAATATCACCCAGCTTCTTACTCCTGGAACCAAAGTAAACAGCCCTGGAGCTGTGAACTCCTCCAAACGCTTCCTTCAGCCCCCCCACTCCAGGAGCCCACCAACATTGCTGGGAGCACACCAGCTCCCAGGGCAGGGAGCAATCGGTGTGACTACCTGCAGCTGGCACGGCAGAGCCACCATTACAGGAAAGCCCAGCTGCGAGGGGGAGGTTCACTACCCTGCTTCTTTAAATGAGTGATCCTTTAAGGCAGAAGAGGTAATTTCAGGAGTTGTGCACTGGAAAGGTATGTGGGTAAAAGGTTAGGATGAAGCGTTGGTAAATATGATTTGGTTTATGGCTTACAGTTAGTGAGCTGGTGGAGGAAGGAGTCTGCAAGGCACTGGGGAGGAGCAGGGAGGTAGTGATGGCAGCCCTGCTTGTGGTGTGGACCCGAGTTTTACTCTTTTGCTATGGAGGAACATGAGATAAAGCTGCTGAGCTGAGTTTAAAATCCTAAAGCAAATGTACAGGGGCTATGGAGGAAGTTGTTGTGGTTGGAGCTGGTGTACTGCTGGATTAACTACCCTGAAGGCAGTAGGAAGAAATGGACCCAGACTAAAGGGTAAAGCATGAAGTGAACAAGGAGGGAGCTGGGTAACCCTTCTCATCATGTGCATTCCAAGGGAGGTGAATGAAGCAGGGAATTACTTCTGCCTGCTTAGTACCAGATCGCTGGTACTGTTTTGGCACAAGGGTGTGCAGCAGCATGCTGTGATTATTTTGCCTCTGTTGTCCTTGCTCAGTGCCCATGTGCGTGTACAGAAAGGGTCAAGAAAGTGGTATTTGTGGGATTCCTCCAGCGACTGGTTCATGTTCCCACTCTTACTTTGTGGTGTGTCCCATGAAGGAGGATTAAGGCTGTTCAAAGGTGTAATCCTCATCTCTGTAAAGATGCCCCTCTCTTTCCACGTAGGATTCATGGTGTGTACTGAAGTGAGTGCTGCTCTTGGCAATAGTGGGTTTCTGTCTCTGCCTGAAGGTTCATGAAGGAAATCACTCTTCTTAGGAAGAGCTCTGCAAATTTCACAGGCAGGCACCAGTTTATTAAGCACAGGCAATCTGAACTTGAAATAATGAGCCATGGCCTCACCTCCTGGAGAAAGGGGCCTTGAGAAAGAGCAGTAATTTAGCTCAAAGGGTAGCTGGACTGCTGGGGAGAGAATGTGTGGGGAGGCAATTAAATATTAAAAACTGAAAAAGCCATAGGCTCTCTAATTACTTGTAAAACACCCACTGAGTAAGTACAGGGTGAAACCGGCAGGGTTGTGAAGAGCACAGTGGAAGCACTACAAATGGCAACACCTCTCTCTTGAGAGGACAGTCACCTGCTACTTTCAGTGCCCTCTATTTCCTTCCTTCCTTCATGGCAAGGTTACTACCAGAATGACTTCTTTCCTTGCTGGCTTTCCCTTTACACTTGTGGTAGCTGATAGGCAAGCACAGCAGCATAAACAGCTTAATTTGTCTTCTCCAGCTCCCTGTGTTATGAGCAGAGATAGTTTGAGGCAATAATAAAGGCACTTGCACACTGTGGTGGGAAGGGGAAACCCCTTGATGAGGTGCAATACGAGCTACCTTATGAGCTGGAAGAGGTAAGTGTCTATCCCTGGACTCTGCCCAGGCCTGCATGTGTTTAAGGTACTTAAAACTAACATGGGGAGAGAAGCTGCTCCTGACAGTTCTTCTAATGTGTGTTTCTTCTGCAGAGCTTTTCTGTGTGATGCTTGTGCCCAAAAGGCAGTAAAATGGCCTTTATGAAGAGCTAAAGAGAGGAAATACTAGGTCTTTGCTGTGGTTGAAAAAAGTTACTTGTAATATCCTTCCTCTTAAATGCAGCTGTTGAGAATTATTTATACTTCAGTAAGATAGTCATCCTGTGAACTGGTATCGAAGTTTAAAGAACAAACCCATGGTACAAGAAGCTAAATTACAATTTGTTCGAAGATGACAACTAATTCTGTTGCAGGAGAAAGGATTGGGTTGATCATGGTCTCTCTGGAAGAACTGTAGGCGCATGGTTAATATTAATCCCTGTGCAGTTTAGGAGGAGCCACCCTTACCTTGTTAACCACTGACGTCTTGTTACTTGCAGCCAAGCAATCAAAGTTGGGTACTTAGATTCAGGGTATGAATTAATGTAGGAGTAAGAATTCCTGGATTTCTTCTGCCTTTGTCCCTCAGATGAACCCTGGCAGTAGGGCAGGTCACTTAGCCACCTGTTGGTCAGAGAAAGTAGCAGACTTTGTTTGCACTTTGAAAATAGGTGCAGCAGATGTACAAACAGGCATATTGATCTGTTGGCTTAATGCTATCCCCTGAGAAGTGGGGTAGGAATGAATACCTGTCTGATGTTTAGATGAGAGAAACAAAAGAAATATAATGGTCTGACTGAATTTGGGGAGGTTTATTGCTTAAAGTGACTGGGTCATGACAGCACTTTCATCTTATAGCCAGTTGCTGGAAAAAGCCTTGACAAAGTTTTCTGTACTCTTGATTATTTTTTCAGACCAGAATAATTTTGGGAAGTGATGTGCCATGGAGTGTGGCAAACAAATGTCTTCGGTGCTCCTAACATCAATGTAAGGTATTAGTGATGCTGGCAACCACTGCAGTATCTGAATAATATGGACCATGTGTTTGGCATGTCACAGGCATTAGTAGTTATTATAAACACATGGGTGACTGGAGGGCCTGTGCCTTGCTGGAGTTGTTACACTGCCATGAATTTGTCTGTGCTGAAGAGCTGCAGTCTTGACCAGGACTCCACAGACCTTGGTGATGTATGAGCTCAGGGTGCAGTCCCCACTCCAATTTCAATATTATCATGGTCAATATTTTTTGTTTGCTTCTCAGTCCACTATGGCTGGCAAAGCTATAAAAGTTAAGTCTTAAATTCTTACCCATAGATTACAAGAGGCTTTTGCTGATTGCAGAGGGAGTGCAAGGTATTCATTCAGTCTTCCTTCTGTGACCCAATTTGACTCACTAAAATAGCAGGAAGGAAAAAAAAACCCTAAGATAAACTTCTGCCATTCCAGTGTGTAACTAGTCTTATAGGATGGTCTCATCTTGTCA
>NW_010160658.1:0-13188 GCF_000695765.1 Mesitornis unicolor | reverse complement strand
GAAAGAGTAGTGTGGGTGTAAGGAGAAGGGAGTAAGACTTCCCTCTTCTGGCAGCAGTAAGCTGTAGCTCAGCGTGGTTACTCATGAGTCTACAGAGCTTTGCCAGCAGCAGAGGTGCCTTCAGCCCTTCTTGTCAGTAGGCAGTTCTAACCAACCAGATGGAGACGATGTACAGCTTTCAAGAGATTCTGCCAAGGTTCAGTGGGAGTGGAGAGCTGGTGCTTGGGTTGGTGAGGTAGTTTTGTAGTTCATTATGTGTGACAAGTGGATACACCAAACGGGTATGACCTAAGTGCTGATGTGTCCTCTGAATAGTCTGCAGTGGGTCCAGTTGGGAACTGTCAGAAGATGGTGCAGATAAAGGAACCTGAAAATTGAAATACAGTTGTTTGCTGGAGGCAGGCTTCTGTACTTGGATTGCTTATCAGTCTGGTCTATAACTCTGATTTCGCAATAACAAAGGTCACAGCAGGTTGAATTTGGGGCTTTGACCTGCTGGTTACAGAGTTTACTTATGATCATCAGGAAGAAGAGGTAGGTATATCTTTGACTTTCATCCCCCCCACCTCACCCCACCTTCCCCTCAGAAAAAGAATTTAAAAATTATTGAATCTCTCTTGGTAATGAAGCTGACCTGAACCTGCTCTTTATTGCTGTAGATTAGCATAAATCTATAAGGGACTGACTCTCCAGCTTCTGTGTGTTTCTTTCAGTACTTAACAAATAAATGAAGCGTGTGAGCATTACTTGAGTGACTAGTATTCAATTCATGGCAGAAGCTTGTAGCTCTCTAACCTTGCCTTAAGAGTACAGAGTGCTACCTCATTGTTCTTTGCCACTTGCATTTATATTCATTGGCTTGGAGAAAGCCTTGCTAAATGGCGTGCTTAAAATACGATCTGCAGCAAGCTATACAAATCTACTTCATCCTCCCTGTTTTTAGAAGGAAGGGGAGGCCATTGTTAGTTTAAAAAAAAAATAAAAATTATGAAGGCAAATTTGAATGGTTGTGCTTTAATGTATTTTGTGCACTCTGTCATAGAGAAGCTGACTCATACTGCTCTTGAGCCAGTAGATGGGGTGCTAAATGAACCATGTCTTTATTACTTGTCCCATCACAGACTTTTTTTGCAATAGTTTCTCATACCTGTTCTGTATGCATGTGTATTCACACTGTACATATGCAGCCATGCTGCTACCTCAGGTACACTGGGAGTAGCAGAGCTAGAGATGGTAACAGCTGGGTTCAACAGCTAAGACTTAAAATCAGCAATGAATAAAGTAATTATAAATATTAGTCCTTACTACTATGATATCTAAAAGCGTCACTGTCTGCTGTTCTACCAAGTGTGCGCCTCTGTCCTTAGCCTGAGCTACTGAATCAGTAGGCAGATCCTGTCCGTTGCCTTCATTTGGAGTAGTTAGGGTTGTCTACATGAGCATCCATTTGGTTTGGAGCAATGGCATACTTTAGAAGTAGATCTCCTGATCTTTCTCACCTACCGTGCTTTGGTTAGTGTTTTAGCATAGTCTTGCATTACTTCTGAATGCAAGTGTGCTCCATGTGCAGTACACTTCCATAATCAATCCAAATAAAATCCCTGAATTAAGTGTTGTGTAGATGGTAGGTCTGTGGTACCAGCTGTTCCTCCCTACTTGTTCCCCTCTACGCCTAGAGTGTTGTACGAATTTGTAATATAGACCTAGCCAGATTCACCAGTTCTGCATAAAGGATGCAGGCTACTTCATCTGTATGCTGACAGCTCTCAGTGGTTTCCCACAATTCACTGTGTTTTATTAGAATAAAATATTTCACTTTGCTAGATGTTAAATCAGTACGTTGGCCTGTTGTAGCAGGAAGAATCAGGCCATCCCTCTTTCATCTTGAAACCCATGATCTAACACTTGTGGTTTGATAAGGCTGGCATGGCTTTGTGTATTCATAAGGCATTCTTGTGAACAGCTGGTGGCAGGTTACCTGTGGCATTTAAGGTTTATTCCTTGGCAGGTGTCAAAATCCCCACATACTCATACATTTACAGTACATTACATGCTTGGGGCAGTAGTTTCGATAGTTTTGAAAATAGAAGGTTAAACTCTTTACATTACTGTTCTGTGAAGCTGAGACCTGCTGTCCTTCTTGCTACTGGTGACAGCAAAGTAAGGCTGGGTCTTCTTTGTACGGTCAAAGGTCTCCAGAGGTCAATAAGGTCTCCAGAGCTGGAGTGAAATGTCAACCAACAGTACAATACCTGTATGGTAGCAGCAATGGATTGCCAAAATCCTCATATGTTCTGGTGTCTAAGGGGTCCTGTCTTAGTCTTCTCAAGGCTAAACAGACCCAGGCCTCTCAGCCTTTCCTCTTAAGAGAGATGCTCCAGTCCCCAAGTCATCTTCATAGCCCCTGTATTCTCTCCACTAGTTCCTTGTTCTTCTTGAACTGAGGAGCCCAGAATTGGACACAGTACTTCAGATGTGGCCTCACTGGGGCAGAGTAGAGGGTGAGGGTAACCTCCCTCAACCTGCTGACTGCACACTTCTTAATGCACGCCAGGATGCCATTGTCCTTGGCCACAAGGGTACACTGCTGACACGTGGTTAACTTCCTGTCCACCAGAAGTTCCAGGTCCTTCTCAGCAGAGCTGCTTTCCAGCAGGTCACCCCCTAACCTATACTGGTCCATGGGGTTATTCTTCTCTAGGTGCAGGAACCCATGCTTGCCTTTGTTGAACCTCATTAGGTTCCTCTCCACACAACTCTCTAGCCTGTTCAGGTCTCGCAGAGTGGCAACACAGCCAATTTCTTTGCTGATTGTGTTTCAGGATGATGAATTCTCAGATCATGTTGAGGAAGTGTCTTGGTTTCATTTTTGCTCATTGGCTGTGGTATCTTAGCAAAAAAATACGAACACAAATGCAGATGTGTAACAGACACAGAAAACAATTCTAAACCAAGTCTTTTATTTCCTATGATTTGGTGAAAGGAAATACAGTATCGCTTTCTAAGGCATACAGCTCTTGTGTTTTCAGTGCACCCATTTTTGAGGCAAAATTTGAATTAAATAAAACAGCTGAGAATATTGTTTATAGTATGTGAAACCACTTCCCTTTGTGGCTAGTACCTTCAACAAAGACTTATCAGAGATAATATGTAGTGTCACTGTGTTGTTATACTGAAGAAACGCTAGAGCAAAGTGCCTTCATTGTAGCACAGTTTGTCAACCACAGTCAATGATAATGACTATTGATTTAAGCTAACTGCCTATGAAATTTCAAAAGATTACAACTTTAATTGATATTGAATTACATTGAGTTGATTGATTTCTACATCCCTGATTTAAGTAGTATTGATTGCACTCAAAGCTGTAGTGGTGGTTGGAGCTGTGAGAAGGAGAGCAGAAGAGACTGTATAATGATGCCAGGCAGGATTGACCTCAGGAAGGGGAGGTGGTGTGGATAGGAAAGGGAAGAAGTTGTCTCTGCTGTTATGTACATGCTGAAGGTAGGAAATAGATATGATGAGAAAACAGGAACGTGTATGTTGCTTGGAGGCTGTCTGAGTTGCAAGGGAACTTGTAGAGTGTATGGTTCTCTGTTAATAGGACAAGGAGGAGAAATGGAGAAAGAGTGGCTTTAGACAGGGCTGAGTTGGGATGGGGATAGGAACTGCTGTCTCTGTAAGGAATGGCAGCTTGGCTCTATCCAATTTGATCCATCCGCTACTTGGGATAATCTCCCGAGTTTGCTATTAAAGATATGGCAACCAAGTGTGTGGTTTTGGATGGGGAGCTTATTTAGTCTAGCCCGGGCATTAACACAACTGACGTTGAACATCACCCCACTGCCTTTGCTCGTATTCCCCCTCCTCTCTAGATAAGAGAACTTCCAAATGCCAGTGTAGCTTCCAGTCACAGGACTATTTTCAAGGTCTGCGATTCTGATTCTTCCCTTCTAATGATTTGTCAACCCAAAAAATGGGCTTGGCTCGCTGTTAATGTTACTTATGGGGCAGCAAGGATATGGGTCTGCCTGGTCTGTTGTAATCTTGCTGTGCTGTAATTGCCTTGTTTCCCTGCTTTTGAGTGGATGTGTCCTGTAGTTAGTATTTCAGTACTGCTGCGTTGTGCAGATGAGTCCTAAACCTTTTTCCAAGGAGAGCTTGAATCCTTTCTACATTGATTTCTGTTTAGGACTAAGGTGTATGGCTGAATCAAAAATCAATTGATGAAAATGTGAAGAGCAAAACAAAACTGTGGCGTTATTGAAAAGGCATTACTGGATCAGAACTCTAGAGCATGTAAAGTATTTGCTGAGTTGTTGTGAGTCTGATTTATTGATTTGTTTTCTTCCTTATCTTCTGCCGATTCCATAATTCTGTTTAAATGGATGAGCACTAAGAATATATATCTATCATTAAGAACCAGGGGCTTGATGTACTGGATCAGATTATCAAAGCAGATATTTTGATCCCAGTAGTATGAGATACCTGCTGCTTTACAGGCAGGCTGTGCTCATCTGTGAAAGTTTTCTTCTGACCTCCATGCAATTATTGCATTCTGTGAAGCATGCAACATAAACGTCAGTGCTGTTAATAACCATAAATAATTCCTCCTTCTAAAAATTTCTATCTGATCCATGTTGTTGACTTACAAATGAGCTTGCTAAGTATCTCCCTAATGAAATTAACTATTACAGTCACGACTAGAAACTCTAAGGAAATTGGAAGTTAAGACAGCATGAAGAATTATCAACCATAGCAACTGACTAAGACATGGTCCTGCTTAAATTAAAAATATGAAGATATACATCCTCCAGCGACCGGTCACGAAAGCCTTAGCTCTTCACTATAATAAATTATTGCTAGGTAGGGCTGTACAAATAACGTGCAACGGTGTATAGCATGCTGAGTTATTCCAGAGCTAGAGGTTTGATGTCTTTTGTGAGGTCTGTGTCAATATATATTGATGCTAAAATAAAGGTAGTTGGCTTCCAGTTAAATAAATATAACTCCTTTTTAGGGAGAGCAATGAAGTAGGAGAGGGTTTATGTAACTGGGCAGGTCAGGAAAACTGTAAACTGCTGGGAGCTGCACACTTAATCTGAAGAGTGCTAAGTTGTTTCAGTGTGGAGATGACCGAGGTGCTTACTGAAGCATGGGTTTTGGTCATTATTAGACTAACTGATTAGTTCAATAGCCAAAATGTTGACTAAGAAACATTATAGTTCCATTTGGAAAAGCAAATTCTTGGGATATTTGCTCTTGTAATAGCATATGTTGTAACATGAACGTGGAAAGCAGTCTGGGCAGTCTAAACCAGTTTACAGTTTGGTCCTTGTAAAATGTGGCCTGGGACAAGGCAGAGGTGGTTCCTTCAGCTAAATCCTGATAGGCCTCTGCAATAGAGATTTAAATGTGAAACGTCTGTTTTCTTACTACTTGCATGTGAAATAGTATCCTTCATTTCTTGGCAGTGACAGGGGCGGAAGGGGAGGTGAAGTTGTGCTGGTATTTTTTGTAATCATCTGCTAGAGGGCACTGTGTTGCCAGAAAGGGACACGTTATGGCATGAGGATCTTTGCTTCCTGGTGAAAAGCAATGCTTTATGTATTTTGCTAGAATGAAAATGCCTGTCTGTTAGAGCTCAGACTACAGTGAGTAAGCTTAAAGAATATTCATGGATACAGCAAAGCCTCATTTAAAGTGAATTCTATATTAAGATGAATTTTTTTTAATTCTTTTGGCTATGTAAAAAAAAGAAAAAAAAAGAAATAGAGATTGAAGGGTGCTGGGTTACTTAAGCAAATCTGAAGTTTGCTGGTAAACTTGGCTAATGTAGGAATAATGCTGTATATGAACTCAGGTTAAATTAAACAAGGCATTTTAGCCAAAAATAAGGGAAGTGGAATTCTGGAAAAGCTATGATACTACATCAGCACGTCTTACAGCATTTTAGCTTTTTAAATTTTAAAGTGCAACTAAAAAGAAAAAGAGAAGCTTGATTTCTTACAACAGGAAATAGTTATGGGTTGAAATCTAATATCTCTTGGTTGAGGCACAAGGCAAAATTGGTTATTCACAGTTCCGTTGAAAGTAGCAGAACTTGTCTTAGCAGTTCAGAGAAATGGAAAGAAAAAAATCCCTTCTGCTTATCAGACAGGGCTTTCACAGAGTCTGAAATTTAAGACTAATAAAGTAATGCCATCTTCTGCCTATAAAACGGGGAAGTTGTCAGAGGCCAGACTGAGTGACTCCTGAATGGTTACAAGAGAGGTGAGCAGATTTTTAAGCTGAGGCACGGGGGAAAGTATATGATACTATACAGGTGGAGATCGCTGCCACTGGGACTTTCTGGTAATGGATGATGTGGTACCATCCAGATCTGCCCTCCACTGACAGAGGTGTTTAGTGTGTAAAAGTGTTTTTATATTTCTTTAAGAAGCAGAACATGATAGCCTGACTGCCAGGACATGGAGAAGGTCTAAGGAGATTTTATCACAGATATCAACATGATCTCCCTCAATGAATTACACTGAGGAGGCTCTCCAAGATTTCACCTCAGTCCCTTATCTGCCTCTCCTTCTATTGCAGTTTGCTTCATGGAAGAGAAGAAATAGGATCAAGTTTAACCAGCTGTTACTGGTTTTTAATTATTATTTTTTAATTACTATTGGTTTCCAACCCCCACCTACACTTTATTTTTCTTTCTTTGGTGTGTGTTGTCAGCTCTGTCACTGCGTGGTGAGGCACCAGAGATAGAAACCAAGGTCAGATGGTAACTTCAAGGGCACATGTTTTAATTGTATGACCCCAAAAGAGGCAAAACTAGATAGTACTTTGAGAGGCAGAGGGTTGCCCTTTGTTGTGACAGACCAAATTAGCTGTAGTGTATCGGGAATGCCTGAATAAGAAGCTTGCCTGTTTTGTAGCTGCAGCAGCTACTGTGTGTCGTGGTTTAGCCTGGCAAGCATTTGCTGGTATTGGGCTGTAAACTGTAGCTGAGTTTCAAGTGGGCAATTGTAAATTTTGCTTAAAGTTAGCTGAGTGTAGAAAAGGGAATGTAGAAAAGCAAAAGGATCATGTTAGCACTAATGAGGAAACGGGCATGAGATACTAAATAACTGTTACTATAAGAGACTTAATAAATCCAAAGGAAGTAGAGGTGGAAAAGACCTATGAGGTCACCTGACCTATCCGTGCTGGAGTACTGGTTTGTTGCCTGCCATTTGTAATCATTATCTGCTACTCCAGACTAGCTTTAAATGCCCCAACCTTCAGTACTTTTACTGCAGGCATATGGGAGGAGAAGAGGAAGGAAAGGACAATAGACTTCTTTTCTTCTTCTGATGCCTTTCCTGAGATTCACATGTTGGTTTTTTTCCTCTATTTTGTCTATTTTTATTTCCATTGTGTTTTTATGCTTCAGTGCCAGAGAGCCCTGAAGTGTGAGGTGACTTCAATTCTGGATAGTTATGTTATCTATGTGTGACTATTTCTTTCTTGTTTTGGTTTGGTTTTTCCTGTGGCACCCCTGTTTTTGCTGGGTGATTCCCTGATAGAGGTAGTGTGTGGAGTAAGAATCTTTATATTTTTATATATTTCTTATACTCGCTCCTTCCCTCTTTTCTGTCCTCCTTCACCACACTTACACATCCTCAATGGGTAAATAACCCTTCAGGAGGAAGCACTGTCACTATTCCCATGTAGAGCTGGAAGGCAGTAATGACTTGCCACAAAGAAAGGCAGTATGAGCTGTGAAGCCTTGGTGAAGGTGTTGTGTCACCTAGAAGGTTGCTAAAGTGAGCAGCACCAAAATGTTGTTTGTTTTGTGTTTGGCTATCATGACCTTGAATGCGCATGGTGAAACACAAGTACTCGATTGAAGAGGGAACATGTAATGGTTTGTCCATGTCCTAGAAGAAAGTGTGGAACAGTTATTTAGTCTCTGTGTGTTCTTAGCCTTATTTCTTTATTTCATTTACCCTGTAATTGCTTTTTCAGCCCGGTCAAGGAGTTTGGTGATGGGTGAGCAGATTGGGCCTCCCTCCAGATCTTCTTCTCCAAACCCTCAAGAACGTGTGCTGAAGTGTGGCTGGCTGAAGAAGCAAAGGAGCATTATGAAGAACTGGCAGCAGCGGTGGTTTGTTCTTCGTGGGGACCAGCTCTACTATTATAAGGATGAAGAGGAAACTAAACCTCAGGTATGAGTAGAGGACTGGAGGGCATATTGGTTGTGACTTCTGTGTGGGTCACAGTCACTGCTTTGATTGTCAGCTCATTTCAGTTGCTCTCTATCCTAGCCAAAACCACATGTGCTTAAGGAGGTTCAAAGGCAAGAGATGTTGCAGGGACTTAACTACTACCCAGGCAAGATAGGAGAACTTGGGAGAAGGTTAGAAGGTGTTTATCTACCCACTAGGACATTCTGACCTCCAAATCGTTGTGTGGTCATCTGTGAGACTGGAGTTTGACAGGAAGAGCTATGGAGTTCCCCATTACTGAGGCAGGAGTGAAAAACCGTGCTTAGTGAGCTAGGACTCCTTATCTCCCAAATAATCCATTGTTAAGCAGAGAGGTGAGCCAACTGCTTAGGGCTAGCTTGTGTGGGTAGAGTGTGCAGGTTTTGTTACATGCTAGCATGCAGGACTTGTGAATGGGCTGTAATACGTATTTTAGTATGTTTTATATACACCTGGGCGTTACTGCTTTTCTGTGCAAATTTTGAGGAGAAAGCATTTACACAAGGCTTTGTGCTGCCTGTGTCTGGAAGGAGGAGTGTGTGTCTGACAACAACAAAAATAATCTAGCAGACTGAGCAACAATGTGACTTTCTACAATGGGGGAAAAATTAAGCTGTCTGATGTTCACCTTTATTAAAACTTTCAGACTTTATGGGGCATGAAAGAGTAATTAGAACACTTTTTTCCTGGTGGAAACTACTGGTTAAGTCCTGCTGTGCAATATGTATTGGACAGTGTCATAGAGCTGTCCCAAAGTAGATCATGGAGAGAAGACAGAGGATCAGAATGTTTAGGAGCTACCAAAGAGAAGGGAACAGGTACTGATTAGATAATTTAGTAACAGCCACTACATGATAATTGAATAAATTTAACCACAGTAGGGCAACTTAAAATGGTAAGTTTAGATCAGCTGTGTCGGTTTGTCCATGGGACAACAAATGTGTGCAAGGAAGCTTTCCAAAGCACATTTATTCTTGCAAAATGCTTAGGAGATTCTAGTTAACTATGTGCCAAGTAGCTGTAGGGCATTTTGCTGGTGCTAAAGGGTAATAGACAGTCACCCTGAAACGTTCCCATGGGTGTGGACGTGTTTAACTTGCAAATCCTTGGTAGTGAATATTTTAAACAGTTTTTAATGAAGTGAGCATTGCACAACTATGTATCTCTTAAGCCAAGTATTAATTAATGGAAATTTTTACAAACTTCTTGCTGCTTTACGTGCCTCTTGTGAATGTGTTGCTGGTTTAGCACCAATTTCTTACGATTAAATGTGGTTCTCTAAAACAAGTTATAACAAGAGGACAGTGCTGTGGCACCTAGGGTAAATGCAGAGCTGAGGACATTGCAATTGTCAGTCTGGACCCAGCACTAATTTCAGAATGATTTTCTGCTGCTCTGACCCTTCTGTATCTACAGCACTTAGTGGCAAGGGGGGATATTGTACTACAGGACAGGATAAAACTTACAGCTGAGATGAAGCATTTTTTATTAAAGCTCTTTGATACACCTGTAAAATATTCTTGTAGCACTTGAGCTAAGGACTTTCCCAGCTGCTGTAATATATTATGCAGCATATTTCATGTAGGCATTGTTTTGACTGTCAGGCCTCTAACCAGAGTCATTGAGCAGAGGGAACATAATTGAATAAGCCAAACATGTCCCTGCACCGCTGCCTCCTGATGAGTCAGTACAGGCATTACAGAGTGACAGCCTGTGTAATATCATCACCATCCACACACTCATTATAGCCTATTATTAAACTGCTCGATACAGCTGCATGCTTAACTGTTACACATAAATTTCATTGTAGAGTGAGAACGGAAATGAATTTTCCCTCTCTGAGCCTGCCACAAGCTTGGTAGATGCATGAGGACGTTGACTGCATCTTTTGTCCTGCGCTTACCTAATTGGGGATTTGATCCATCATTATGGATAGCCTGCTGTGTAAAGACTAGAAAGACTTGAACTCGATGTTGTAACCTGTTGTTGCTCAGGAGTGCAAGCAAAAGCTGGATTTTGCACTTTTAAGACAAGAACCTTACCTTTCTGTACCATGCATGAGGAGAGCTGGGTACTTCTGAACTGTATCAGTGAACTTGATGAGGAAGGAGCTGCCTAGGTAGTCATGTTGGAAAGAGTTTCTTTAACCCTATCCCTTTTTGGGGACAGGGCTGCAGTACATTTATCACTGAGGGAAGTCATTTTGTATAGGATGGTAAAGGACCTTATCCTGACTATTCTTGTAACAGCTGCAAACTAGGATTCACATCTAACTTCAGCTAGGGCTGTGTGCATCCCACAGGTGAGATGTACTTTCGGAATCTGCGGATAACTATTGCTTGGAATTCTCTGGAATGAAGGAACAATGGCTTAAGAAGACAGCTGTGGGCATCTTTCTTACAGGCCATGTCGATATTTTCATCAGTTGATATTGATTCCTAATTTCCTTCAGCTCTCATTCTCATCATCAAAATATCATCAAAAGACACTCATGCTTCTTTTAATTCTTTCAGTTTTAAATATTAAATATGGCCTACAAGCTCATGTGCAAAACCTAAATCAATAGCTTCACTGAAAGTCTAATTGATCTTCTGCCTATTTGATTATTTATGTGTACTTTGGAAGAGGGTCAGATTCTTATTGTTTATCTGACAAAGTCAAGTGAGATTTATGCCATAATGTTTCAAAAAAGAAACCTTAAAAATGTCTTTTATTTATGGTTGCTACATTGCCTGTTTTTATGAAAACCTGTGCTTAGATGTCCTTAGAGGAAATTGCAGATATTCTTGCCTTGAAAATAATGCTGAAAAGATGGAGCTGTAGCCTAATGACAGGAGAATGGCATAGACTTACTGGAGTGAAGTTATTCTGTGGTCTTAATGGGTCAAATACTGCTGAAGGGGAGTGTGTGTGTCTGCGTGCCATAGGACATAGTTGCAGTTGCACAGCCCACTCTGTCAGCCTGACTTCTGGGCCAAAGGTTAGAGGGTGAACTCACAGCCATTGCTTTTCTTTAATATTTTCTCACATGCCCCCATGAGGAAAGGGGGAAGGGAGGACTGACCTGCAAAGAGCTTTTGATGCTCCCGCTAACTCTGTCAATAATATGTGTGGGTTTTGAAAGTAGCTTTGGGTTTGTTTCTATTCCCAGGGTAGGAGGTAGCATGCAACCCTCCCTGATTTCCAGGGCAACAGAAGCCACTCTGCAGCTAATTCATTAACCTTTCTTTCAGTATTGACTTGATGTGATAAAAGGCTTTAGTGCATCTGCAGTGGGCTTGGATTTTGCACTCTGGAAAGCAGCAGAATTTTCTAGAATGTGTTCTGGTCATTTGACTCTAAAGATGATGTTGTTTATGATGCTTTTCTGTACCATTTTGGAATAATTTGTGATACATCTGCAATTTTATCATGTTGCCTTTCCAGTGTTTTATCTTTAGAATGCTTTCAGCATGTCTTCTAATTTCAGTGACCCTTAAAGTCAAAATGTGGGACAATAGGATTGGGAGGGAAGGGTGCTGAAAGTTTATCCTGTTCTGTTGACTTGTTGTTTTTCCTTAATTTTAAAACTTGCAACAGTTCTAGATAAATCACTCAGTATGGCCTTTGTGAAGTACCTTCCTATGCTGTGTCCTTCTATGGTCTTACTTTTCCAATAGGCAGGGGACAGGAACTGATTCTGTTCTGCAGCACTACTAGAAAGCCTACTAGAGCATTAGAGCTGGCTCTATTCTAGTCAGTGAGCAGAGATAACGTGATCACCCCATAACAGACTTTATAATGGGACACCCGAAAGGGGAAGTGATAGAATAGCAGGGCAGTTGGATGTGTAATATGAAGGGGAATCATAACATACAGGCTTGGTGAATATTTTTATCCATTGCATTGGATACTTGGAGAATGCTCACTGAGGTTGGTGCTGAGAGTTAACTAACTGCTAGGGAATATTGAGCAATAGTGGGACGTTTTGACATTTCTCCCTCTTTTCCAAGGGATCTGCATGTGACTGCACAGCTGTCCTCTCAGACTCTCCACGCGTTTTCTGAGCATTTATTGTCAGTAAAATCCACCTAGTGGTGTGTCTTTTCTCTTTTCAAATCTAGGGTCCACGTTGCAAGATGAGGGAGCAAAACTGTACTTGCATATGAAACAGACTGGAATTTCATCCTTCTTTGAGTCACTGTGGACATTATTAGCTGCTAATGAAGAAGGTTTTGGGTTGTTTTCCTTCCAGAAACAGTCAGCCAATACCTAGAAAATCTCTGAAATAACCATACTTCATTATTCCATCTGCTTCATCAGCAATATGCAGGCCGGACTGTTGCTGTTACTTGTACCTGTAGGTGCTCCTGTAACCCTCTGGTCCAGTGTTATTTGTAGGTATAGCTTGACTGAAGAAATACAGAAATCTGTTATAACCTCGGTTTAGAAGTTTCTAACATGTATTAATCTTTGGAAATGTTCTGTTTATTTCCCAGTGCTGACCCTAGTACTAAGGGCTGCTGTTCACAAAATGTTCCCCCAAACAAAATTGATTGAGCTGGAACTCAATCTAGGTAGTGCTGTTAAAGACAATAAAAAGTGTTTCTAGAAATACATTGGCAATAAAAAGAGAAGTCTCCCCACTCTAGTAGATGTGGGGGGAAGCATAGTGACGGGATGAGGAAAAGGCTGAGGTACTTAATGCCTTCTTTGCCTCAGTCTTTAGTAGGAAAACCAGTGGTACTCTGGGTACCCAGTCCCCTGAGCGGGAAGACAGGGATGGAAAGCACAGTGAAGTCCCCATAATCCATGAAGAGGTGGTGAGTGACCTGCTGCACCACTTAGACATACACAAGTCTATGGGGCCAGATGGGATCCACCCCAGGGTCCTGAGGGAGCTGGCAGAAGTGCTCACCAAGCCACTTTCCCCAAGACCCGGAGAACTCCAGAGCTGTCAGTCTGACCTCGG
>NW_010160657.1:4291-6933 GCF_000695765.1 Mesitornis unicolor | reverse complement strand
AGGACTTTTTTCCCCTATGGAAAAGGGGCCAAGTGGAAGCAGAAAGAGAGACTGGGCAGAGTCCTACTCCTGAGGAGCACATGGCGTGAAACTGACTGCAGCCCCCACTCCCATCCCCCTGCACCTCAAGGCAAAGGGTGGGAGTGGGGGGGGAGGCAAAGAAACTGGGAACAAAAGCTGAACCCGGGAAGAAGGGAGAGGTGGGGGGAAGGTTTTGACTTTAAGATCTGGTTGTATCTCCCATTGTTCTACTCTGATGTTGGTAACAAATTAAAATTGTTTTGGTTTTATTCCTTGTGATGAGTCTGTCTTTTGCCTGTGACCTGTTTAAGTGGTGAGAAGCCCTCCCAGTCCTTATTTTGACTGGCCATTTTTGGGGCATCATGGTGCTCAGTTAGGCACTGGGCCTAAACCACAACAACTGTTCATACCAGTGTGCGAGGAAAGGACAGAAAGGGTCTTTTTGAGACCCTCCTGGGGAGCACAGCTCCCAGTACAGCTCAGATACAGATGTATCCTGCCCCATCTCCCACAGCAGAAGTTCATGTGCCAGCCACAGCACTTTGAGGCTCCCAGCAGGCCGGCTCGCCGCAGCTCAGCACCGAGGCAAGAACTGCCCTAAGCCATGAATACCGGGGAAGCGCAGAACAACACAACACAAAGACGAAGCCAAATTAATAAATCTTCCTTACAAGGGATGACAGTTAGCAAGTCAGGAAGAGCAACTGCAACAATCGAGCTATTTGAGTGGAAGACAAAGATATTAATCCTGAACGGCAAATTCTGTCAAATACCAATGAACACTTCACACACCACAGGCAGAAAACTAGCCTGATGCTACACTTAATTCAATTATCCGTGTCAGCAGTGACCAAACACATCAGCATTTACAGCTTCCCACCATTTCTCAGTTCACACATACAGAAATTAAATCAACTTCTGAATCAGGAATCATCAGCAACTCTGATCACAGAAAAAAACCTCAGAAAAATATTTTTGCCAAGAAGTTTAAACTGAGTACAGCTCCATTTAGAAAATTAAAGGAAACCTAAGGGTAACCATATCATTCCCTTAACAAAAGACACCCAAAATAATATAACACGCTTTCAGTGTACATCTAAAATGTGTTTGGAAACCCAGAAAATATACCGGGTAACGTGCTCTGTATACCCTCAGCAGCAGACGTTACAGCTGTTCTTAATCCTAGCTTTGTAAGCCTTGTAGAACTTAATTCATTGTGCTTTTGGATCTGTAATATTTTGCAAAGCACTGCAGTTTGCTGGCTTAGAAACATGCTCTGCCAGCTCACCGGGTAGAAAGATTTCTGCTGACTTCATGTATCATTTCAGTTGCACTCATCAGGGATTAATAATTTTCCCTGCTAAGGATATAGGCTGCAAGTGCGAAGTAGAAAAGGTTACGCATGTGCCTGAAAAAGACTGGTGACATTTTGATAGGTGATATTTGACTATACCAACATAAAAGACATGAAATATAAATTGTACTAATGAAAAACAGCATCCTTCATTAAAAAATGAAAAGCACATAAACAACCCAGAAGTGACTGAATACTGCACAGCACTGCTTAGAGCACTGAATCCTGCTCTGAAATAGCCAAATGATTTCTTATTTATTAACTATTCACTATTTATAGATGTATTCAGACAGTTTTTCCTTGAGAAAGGGAAACAGGGCGTGCAGCAGCTGTTCTATCATACTGATTTATACATGACCACAGATATTCAAACATTAATAAAAGATGCTTTATTCTCAACTAATTAATTTCAAAAATCTCAAACTTTCTGACAAGCTGCTGAAGTCAGTCCTTCTCCAACCCAGATAACTGCTGCTCTTTAGAAGCTGAGATATTTAAACTCGGAGCTCTCTACTTGCCTTGACCATCGTGAGCAGCCATGATCGTACCGAAGTGGCACAACTTCGGAAGGGATGCTTGGGAAGGCACAACACAGGGCTATCAGTTTTTTTATGCACCTCTACATACGGTATTTGTGTTCAGCCCTACTGCCTCCATTCATTCTGCCAGTCATTTAAAATACAGGAAACCAGCCAGATTCACAATTAATTTTATCTGCAAGAGAAGGTCAAGTTGTCACCGTACTAACGATGTTTTAAAAACCCCCAAAGAAAAGCTGAGAGCAGAAGCCATATAAATGCACACAGTGATCAAGTACTGAAGAGGCACTTCACTATTTCTTTCGTGCAGTTCAAATAGGCTGTTTCAAATCTTTTGGCAATCTTACTGCTTTTTAAAAGACATAATTGATAAAATTGCTTTGTCATCAGAAACGCATTTCACACCCGTAACTTCTCCAAGAGGAAGTGAGATCATCAAATAAGCCTCCGTATTCTTTGCAGACTTGGATGAAGAAATTTCTCCTCTTTTTCACAGTTGCACACATACCACAAGACAAAAGGCAATTTTTTTTAATGAAATGGAGAGTATTTCATGCAATGAGAAGAACCTGAGAAACCATAAAGAGAGACTAACCTAAGTATTTCTGGCTCAATCCTCTACCAGTAAGGTCACATCTCAGCACACTGCCAATTCTGATGCGCTGCCGTATTTTGCAATGAAGGTGATTTTCCATCACAGGGTATTTGCATTCCAGTAATAGGTTTCT
>NW_010160657.1:0-4260 GCF_000695765.1 Mesitornis unicolor | reverse complement strand
AGCAGGAAGTAAGCAAATATCCATACAAATCCACATAATTAGTTTAATGGAATTTTACATAGTTAAAAAAAAACTTCAGAACAAATGACTGAGCAAATCGCTTGAAGAACATTACCTTCACACCTGCAGCAACACCACGGCAGAAGAAATCATGAGTGAAATCCATTGCTTATAGCATTAAGCAGCATTCTGCAGTTTCAGCAGCCAAGTAATTTCAAACGGTCAGTAGCAAATAGCTTTTATAAACCATTTATATCTTGTTACCACTGGAAAACTTTCACTAAAGAACTAATTCCTTGTCAGGACCAGGCAGAGAGATTTGAAGATCTTCACCGCCAATTACCGTACTACAACACAAGCACCGGTTCACCCTTCTCTCTCTCGGAGCTGTATGATCTTGATGACAGACCAATGGACTTTTTTCTAAGAGAAGATAAATTAAATGGAGGCTTGTAACTCAGCTGAAGGGCCCTGCAGTGTAAATTAACTATTCAGTCTGCAATGCTCAGGTCAGTACAGTACCACACACAGGTACAAACAAAGCTGTATGATACCAAAGAGGAAGGCACTGACATTACATTACCCATTTGTGCGACAGCTCTCCTTCCTAAGTGTATGTACATGCTTCAGTACAGAAAATAGCTACATTCAGAGCTGATAATTCCACACACACACCACCGATGAAGCATGCTTCTCAACACAAAGAGACCATAGACTGCCTGGAGCTGGCCAGACTCAGCTAAGCAGTCCATGGGGCAATGATGAAAACCGGCATGTGTTGACATCAGTTATACGTGAGAACACTGGTGGCTGAGAGGCAGCTTAAGCATTAACTGCAGTCTGCTTTTCTAAAAGCCTGGCAGCAGGAGCGCAGAGGAGGCAGTCCCCGGCCTATCAAGAGAAATAACAAGTGACAATTCAGGAAAGCATGATCGCTATCCATTCATGCACGCAACACATGCAATCCTAGGCCAAACAGCGGATGTGCTAAAAGCTTTTCCCCAGAGCAAAAGTGTTTATTAATTAATATCTACCGAATTAATTGGTTCCCCATATGTTCTGCTGTGCTTCTAAGTATGTAGTTCTGTCCATATTACTGAAAGGTGTCAGGTGTGGTGACTACCCAGAAGTTCATCAGGACTCTTCAGTCAATCCAAAACACTTATTTACATTTTTCTTCTCACCAAATTCTAAGTGCGTCCACCTATGTAGAAGTAACGGAAAATGCATTTAAAATTTCCAACACACAGTGGCTTTTAAAAATAAAGAATCCAATGCATGCTCTTACTGCAGACAGAAGCGTGGCATAGAGCAAAAAACCAGAAGGACGATGCTGATCTGAGGCTCATCTACTGCCCCAGTAACCCTGGGGTTCCTTTCACACACTTACCATTACACTCCTTACACCAATCTATTCCTAGTAGCTGGTGCCACTACTACCAAATTAAACTTTACATCCATCATCCCAGGGAAGTGGTGGAGTCACCATCCCTGGAGGTATTTAAAAGTGGGTAGACGTCCCACTTATGGACACAGTTTAGTGGTGGAATTGGCAGTGCTAGGTTAACGGTTGGACTCTATGATCTTAAAGGTCTTTTGCAACCTAAGTGATTCCATGAAGAGGCAGTAACCACAGCACCCACAATATCATGTCAATATAGCCTCAGTAACCCCTTGTGTACAGACTGAGCTGTTCCTATAGGCACCTCATTTGCTCTTCAAGGATGATCCTGGAGGGATCCTCTCCATGCACTTCACTTTGTTCTGGTTCACTACCCTGCATGCACATTTGGAAGACTTCATAATACATTACTGCCCACCTGGAAGACATTAATGATTAATTTCCAAGCAAATCAAATATAGACAGCTCTTGGGCTTTCCTCAGTTCCTGCATTGTGTTATTTACAGAAAAAAAACCAGAAACATCATGTAAAGTTCAGCTAGAGATATTTAAAAATTTTTCAGTCTCAGCAAAATAGCTATGGAGTCAAAGGTTTTAATAAAAAAAACCACGGATTGGGAGAAATTATTTCATGTACACCAAATGCATGCCAAATCAAATACTGTATTCTGTTATACAAGGTAACCATTATATAGTGGATTAATTAGCAAACATTATTTTATCTGGTTTTTATATAAATCAGACTAGGCGAAAAGATGTGAAGATGCGATTTGTACTGCCAGCTTCACCCCCAGGAGCACAGACACCGAGGGGCGAGTGAGGAGTTGGGAGGTCCATGCTGAAGGAGGCTCTGCATGCAGAGACAATTCAGCTGGTAGCTGGAGATTACACCCACCACGACTCCCCACCCAGCCCTTCGAAAGATGTCATATTCATTCTTTCCTGCCTGCAGTGCAGCTCTGGGGAATGGCAAACAAAGCCCAAAAGGCAACCAACAGCAGAATCAACACATGCTCGAGTCTTTAAGCACCAGTTCAGACTCTTACAGGCAGCTCTTGCTCTAAAGGTGCTGCAGAGGAGCAAACTCCAGCAGCTCACAAGAAACCAATGCATCTCTGCTACCAGAACATGAAAGCATCTGACAGAGGGAGGAAGGGAGGAAATACCAATCAGGGACTGGTGAAAAGGGAAAAAGCCACAGCTACATTTTCATTTATCTATAAATCCACAGTTTGTGCAGGCAGTGGAACCAAGCCATTTGATTCAGATTTAAATCACCTATCAGTCTTTCTGCTCTTGAAAAGGAAAATATTGTTCAGGTTTTCCAAGACAGAGTTAAAAGGAGCTTTTCTGCAAAGATCTCCCCAGACAAAAACGACAGCGACTTCTTGCAAGATATAAATATACCAAAAACTCTCAAAAAGTTTCCGACTCCAACTTTTTCTTTCACAGTACAGGCTGTCAGATGAGTTCTTGATGTCTTTTGTAGCTGTACATTACCTGGAGGCTGACTGTAGGAAAGATACAGCTACAGCTTCTCAAAGTAACTCCTGATGCAAACACTCTGTCCTGAAGAAAAAACAATGCTCTTTTGAAACAAAATTAAATCACTGCTAAAGCAAAGCAAGTACTCTGGAGTGAAGCCGCTTTTAATAATAATTCTAAAATCCATTCAAGGACATCTGTAACGTGTAAGATTTACACTGGAATAGACTACACAGATCAGCGTAGCTATCCTAACATGTCTTTGTCCAAATTCACAGGACTTCTTCCTTAGTATAAAGGCTTGCAATAGGAATTAAGGAGAGTATAAACAGAAGAGCCTTTGACAGTTTGGTATTTCATGTGTTCTACATATCAAAACACAGAAAAAAAAAGTCAAGAAGCAGCTTTATGGATGTGCTTAAATGCTTTGTTTCCTGCCTGAAATTTGCCTCCTGAGAGAGCAATCCACAATGAGAAATGACAAAAGTGTTTTTCCCGTCCAGATACCATTCAAGACCTCGGAGATGTTCTGGGAACAGTGGGAGGTAAGAGTCGTAGCACAGAATTGCTGGGCGACTGGGGAATGCAAAGTACCAAACGTCTGGACTGTTTCAATAAGGAAAGGCCAGATGAACACGTACACAGAGCATCAGAGAGCCAGGGAAACAAAACTGATCTGATTGATCTGATTTAACACTTCTGAAAAACCATTCACAGCTAGGGATTTACTCTAAGTGTCTCCCAAGAGACAGCTGTATTTTGTGCCTCTAGTAACACCTTCAGAAAGGAAACCAAATCACACGGACAGGATCCACAGTAGCATCCACTCCCAGTACTGCTCTATGCGGGTGCACTCAACTTCCTAAGTCTTTTTCCCTTTGTTCTTTAAAGAAAGAAAAGAAGAGGGGAAAAGATCACATCTGTGACACACCTTTAAGTATCAGAAACAGGGTCAGCTTTAGCAGTAATCTGAATCACTCCTCTGAATCCCCCTGCATTTTCTCACAAAATACAGTTGCACAGATTGGATGCTGTATTGCAACAGATAAAGAGAAAACCTGCAGAATTGAGGTCAGGGGGTTTTACCACTGGTAACTGCTACTCTTTTTCCCTGGGAAAGGCAGTGGGCTACATGTGGTGTGTGTAAAAGAATGAAAGCTAAAGCAAACAGCTTGCAAGTCTTGCTAAATTATCTGTACCGAACAAGAACAATAAAAGCCACACAACATACAAAGAGACTATTACATTAGGTTAAGCCAACACTGATCAGGAAAGGGCATCAGAATACTGCCAGAAGTCCCAGCATCAAAGATCTCCAGCTCAGGATCCAGTCACCAGGTGTGAAGTATTTGAAGTCCCACAGCTGACCAGAA
>NW_010160656.1:0-937 GCF_000695765.1 Mesitornis unicolor | reverse complement strand
AACTGCAGTGCTGCTGGACCCCAATGATGCTGGACCCTGGTGATGCTGGACTCCAGTGATGCCAGATCCCAATGATGCTGGACCCTGGTACTGCCCGACCCCAATGATGCTACATCCCAGTGATGCTGGATCCCAATGATGCCAGATCCCAGTGCTGCCAGATCCCAATGATGCCGGACCCCAGTGCTGCTGGATCCCAGTGATGCCCAACCCCAATGATGCTGGACCCCAATGATGCTGGATCCCAGTGCTGCTGGACTGCCAGATCCCAATGATGCTGGACCCTGGTACTGCCCGACCCCAATGATGCTACATCCCAGTGATGCTGGATCCCAATGATGCCAGATCCCAGTGCTGCCAGATCCCAATGATGCCGGACCCCAGTGCTGCTGGATCCCAGTGCTGCCCAACCCCAATGATGCCAGATCCCAGTGATGATGGACCCCAATGAAGCTGGATCCCAGTGCTGTCCAACCCCGGTGATGCCAGACCCCAATGAAGCTGGACCCTGGTGCTGCCCAACCCTGGTTTCACCAGATCTTGGTGATGCTGGACCCTAATGATGCCAGATCCCAATGATGCTGAACCCCGGTGCTGCTGGATCCCAATGATGCTGGACCCTGGTGCTGCCCAACCCCAATGATGCCAGATCCTAGTGCTGCTGGATCCCAGTGCTGCTGGACCCCAATGATGCCAGATCCCAATCATGCTGGATCCCAGTGATGCTGGACCCCAGTGCTGCCAGACCCCAATGATGCCGGACCCTGGTGCTGCCCGACCCTGGTTTCACCAGATCCTGGTGATGCTGGACCCCGGTGCTGCCAGATCTCAGTGCTGCCCAACCCCAATGATGCCGAATCCCAGTGATGCTGGATCTCAATGCTGCTGGACCCTGGTGTTTCTGGACCCCAGCACTGCTGGATCCAGAGCTGCCAGA
>NW_010160655.1:497-788 GCF_000695765.1 Mesitornis unicolor | reverse complement strand
TTAGTTTGGTATTTTGGGGACACTTATTCTTTTTTTACTGGAGGTGTAAGAGATTTTAGGGACAATGTCTGTCTTTTTAACACTGTCTTGCTGAAGTGTATCACAGCCGCCAATTGTGTGGCTCTTTATAAAATAATTTAGGTTTCCAAGGTGTCTGAGGAATAAATCTTGCCAAGATTCAGAAACATTAGCATTGCTGTTTGCTTCCAGGTAATTACTGAAGTGTAGGAACTTGGAAGTGCTCTCAGGAACTGGCAACATTTATGACTGAACTAAAGATACTAAAGATCA
>NW_010160655.1:0-208 GCF_000695765.1 Mesitornis unicolor | reverse complement strand
AGTTTTAAAATAAACTACATGGTAGTGTTTCTTCTGCTTGATTAAACAAGCAGTAGTAAGGCCATAAACAGCAGTGATCCCATGACCTTCCCAACCTTAGGACAAAACTGGGCAAGTCCAGCTGTAGATGAGCTGATAAGCTTTCATACGGTCAGTGTAAGCCAGTCCATAAGATATTGGGATTTCCTCATTGTTGAATAAAGCCACT
>NW_010160654.1:0-2464 GCF_000695765.1 Mesitornis unicolor | reverse complement strand
TACCTGGGTCATGAAGTTCGCATTGAGTCTGTCCATCTCATCCTGCAGCTGCAACAATTTTTGGAATTCCTCATCATTGTAGTCAAACCGATTGCCAAAGATGATGGAGCAGATGATGTTTGAAACGGCGTTATTGATTTTAAAGTGTGGATTGAAAGGAGTCCCTGGAGAAGTAAAAGGGAATTACCAATTCTCTTCCAGCCTTCACAGAATATGAGGAGAAAACACAGTTGTCATGTGTACAACATTGAACAACTATGAATTAAATGAGTGGCTCCTGATGGGAATGCTTCTGCATCACTGCTCTCCTGGGACACCACGCTGTCCCTCGAACAGGCCAAGCTTGGCTGAGCAGTGCCAGTGTGGAGCAAGCATCCAACTGTTGGTCCCAGTTGTGTCAAATTATGGAGATATTTGTTTACTTTGGAAAGCAAGGTCTCTGGAAGAGTATATGTCATTTGAATTCATTGGAAACACTGGTGTTCACACACACATTGGGATTTTTAAGAGATGTCCAGGTGAGAGTGGGCTGAAGGTGGGCTAAGATTAACACTTTGGGTGCTACCTGACTGTATTTACCAGGCAGTTTTAGGGCAAAACACCCATAAAAGGAGGCTGAGGTGCTGGGAGGGTGCTAGCATTGCTTGCAAGATGACGTATCTTTCAGCATGCAGTGGATCATGGGTGAAATTATAATGGGCCATATCGGTTGCTGCCTTCATTGCAACTTATGAGGGCTGTGGCACTCACCCTGTTCATTCCTAAACTCATCCACGAGAAATTGGCACTCCTCCTGGATGCGCTCCTCCAGGCCCCTCTTCCCCAAGCCAAAGTTTCGGAGGGTGGTCAAGGTGAACCTCCTCTGCTGCTTCCACAGGTGCCCACTGGAGGAGATCAGTCCTGGCAGGAACACACTGCAGTGAGCCAAGGCAAATCCCTTCTGACCCTGCATTATCTCCAGCCACCTGGGACCTCTGCATGGTCAATGCTCTGGCCCTACAGCTGAGGTAACGAGTCCTGAGGGATAACTCACCCTTGTTGCCAAAGGCATCCCTGTTGATAGGAATGTCAGGGCGTTCCAAGAAGTTTTCCCCTTGGTTTACAAGAACTTCCTTTACCATCTGCAGCCCATTTACAAACACACACCATATGCTGCCCACATGCATGCTGAAGATGTCCCCATATCTTTCAGGAAGCTGGAAGAAGAGGGGGAAATAAATAAAAGGGTTTTGTTTGCAATGTATGTATGTGCTAGTAGAGTTGTTATCACCATCCCTGGTGTTAAAAAAACATGTTAATGTGGCACTTTGGGGTGTGGTTTAATGGCCATGGTTGTGCTGGGTTGACAGTTGGACCTGATGATCTTAAAGGGCTTTTCGAACCTGAATGATTCAATGACAGGGACAGACATTGGGGCAGGGGACACTGTTGAAAATAAGGGAAGCTGAGAGGAGCCAGGGCATTTGCACAAGTGTCTGACAGTCTGTGCACGGACTTTTGTCTTTTCTCTCTTCCTGAAACCCTAATCAGGAGTTGACATTAATTGGTCATTAATCAGGTAAACATCTCCAGGTTTGAATTTTCTTCCCAAATGCCCTTCCAGTCCCAGCTCAGACCTACAGGGTTCTACAACTGTGACTGCACCCGTGGTGTCATGCCATGCCCTTTGCCCACAGGATTGATCCATACTTTTTCCCCTTCCTTGTAACCGGGCAAACTTCATCCACCTCCCGCCTTCCCTGGGGTGAGCTCCTCCGAGTTCTCATGGCCCATGGGATTTTTGCAAAACCCTCCCTGCACTGTAAATATTGTTTTGCCACAATCCCCACTGTCCTGTGGTGCCCAACACTCCTCTACCTTCTCAGTTACAGTTTGAGGATTTCTGAAGATCAGCAAGTAGGCATGCCCCAGGAGGGGAAGAGAGATGGGGCTAGGAGGGAAGTTCTTTGGCTTTCTTTTCTTCATATAATCGGCGATGAGCAGGAAGACAACGAGGAAGATGAGGAGCATCTGGAAGGAGATGCTCTCCCAGAGGAAGCGCAGCATGGGTGGATGGTGGGGTTCTGCAGGGATGTGTCCTGTGGCAGGTCAGGGCAGGTCAAGCTCACAAGGCACCTCTGAACACCCCAGGGACAGGGGCAAAGAGGCAACGTGGTGGCGTAGCTGTGGGCAGAAATACAAGGCGGCATGGAGTAGCTTTTGCTGACCTGGCCTGGAGGCTGTGTTTGGGCTCCTGCATTCCCAGGTTTCAGTAAGGACCGTTTGATTAAAATCCTTCTTGATTAAACCCAAGCACTTCCTCTGATCTCATTACATAACAAAAAACAAACAACAAAGAAAAACCCCAAACAGAAACCCACACATCTCCCCCTTTCACCTCCTGGCTCCCTCCCCTGCATCCCCAGGTTTCAGGAAGGACCATTTGATTTAACTCTTTCTTGATTAAAACTCAAGCATTTCCTCT
>NW_010160653.1:47746-53888 GCF_000695765.1 Mesitornis unicolor | reverse complement strand
TAATAATAATAATAATAATAATGTTGTTATTATTCAGGAGGGAGGGGTAACTCAGCAATTCTTCAAAGTTTAGGCAAAACCAAATTAAAGCATATAATTTTTAGGATAGCTGCAGGATTTGGGTGATAGATGGCTTTGTTGGGGGTAAATGCTATCGAACCCTCTGTGATGTCAGTGGGACAGCAAGTTCTCCTCAGCCTAAGCCTAGCAAACGGGTGAAGAAGGGACAGGACACAGGAGTGATTTTCTCGCCATTTAGGATGGTGCACTGTGGCTCAAGGCTCCTTTTTCCCCAGACAACAGCAGGTTTTTTTAGACTTAAATTGCATAGAGAGTAACAGACTGCACATTTACTGAGCCCACCCCCTCCTTTGAGAACACCCTTTCTGGCTGGTAACTTTTTCTCATTGCCACTTCCTCCAACAAAGCATTCGGTGACTTTACTGACAGGTCATGCCCGTAGGCCACTGAGAAGCAAAGAGATGACACAGCCCATCAGAGAAAAGGGCAGATGAGGAGCATTTTACATGGTGACGCAGGGGAGGAAGCTGCATGTGAGCCAGAAGTGTTTATTAGAGCTGTATACCGAGGTGGAACAACTGCAACAGGGAACCGCGGTGCTGAGGGGAGGTGGTGCAAAACCAGCGATGGACAAATCCTGTTCCCAGTAAGGCCATGTACCCATCAGAAGCCACACAATGGGTGAATAAGTTATTGCTGCAGATCATCTAAAAGTACACCTGTGGTTATAGGCCCATCTGTTTCGGTATTTTAAACAATCCTGAATTTTAAAGAAACGGTGGCATAATGAGACATGTAACAGCTGCCGTGCCAGTCATTCCCCACCACTGGTACAGGCACCAGTAAGAAACCACTGGCCATGGTTTCCAGATACGAGATGAGATGCTTTGTGGTTCTTTTCAGAAAGTAACGTCTCTGTAACATCTTGATCACTTTGCAGTGTAGGCAGCTGCGAACAGTGGCCATTTCTGAAAATGATGACTTCGTGACTACGGGATTTGCAGGGAGTTGGTCGCCTGGTTGTACCACGTGTGCTCAAAATGGAGTTGCCCCATCCCCTGTCACAGAATCGGCTTCAAAGGTCTCAACCCGAAGCATGCCAGCAGCAGAGCCGTTACTGCTTTCACCTGGAGTTCCCCTGATGGAGTTGCTTCTGAGGTCATGCCTGTTTGGTTAAATAACTGGTACAGTGGCCTAAAAAAAAGCGAAGTCGCACTATGCTGTACACCACTCCCTTACTAAGCTTTTGCGTGCGTGCTGGCTCCCCTTGTAAGCACAGCAAGAGTTATCTGGCTAACAGCAGCCTGCATTAGAGCACGAGCCATCACCAATTTCCCTGGACAGGACTGACCTGGCTGCTATGCAGAGACTCCCGATGCTTTCAAAAACAGCAGCTCTCTGGACATGCTCAGAGCAGTACTTTTAAGGCATCAAGGCCAACTTTCAGGTTTCAATACTCGGCTTTCTCAAGCTCCCAGCAGTTGAATTAAGGGCTAAAATTATGCAATTCTGACTTTCAGTGAGTACGGCATCTGCTAGAAGTTCAATTTTGTGAGCGAGCGTTTGTGATGTAAATAATTTACAGCAATAAGAGAGGCATTAGGGCAAGCCTTGGCGAGGTGGGGGGAAATTCAGATTCCAGTCATTGCTCCTTGTCAGGAGAGGTGATTGAGATACCTATTCTGTGGCAGTTTTTTTGTGGCCACCGAACACCTCCCATCAGAGGCCAAGGGAAACTCCCAGGTGAAGGAAAGCGTTATCTTCCCACACAGGCAGCAGACACGCACGCTGCCACAGAAATCCACGAGGGAGGCGGCAGGAAAGGGAAATTAAAGCTGACACACAATTTGAGTAAAGCGAGTCCTGAAAGCCCAGGGAAAGCAAATGGAAATCAGGCAGAAGCTATTTCTAGGCAGAATTTGGGGGTGACAGAAGCAGAAATAGGCTTTTGCTAAGAACTAAATTCAAACCCTCCCAAGAATCCAAATTTAGTGTTCAACACTGCTTGTATCTGCTTGCTTTGTGCCAGCTCACATGTGCTAAGCTGCAGCCCGATTGCAGAAATTAAAGGGGAAAAAAAAAACCCAAAACATCAGAAAAGGTTTCTGGGAATTAGCGTAGAGAGACCTAAGGAGCTCCGCCTGATTTCCAAGCCAGGGAGCACTCTGGAATCGTAATGAAGTTAAAGACAGGCAGAGGGGCTCAGCACCTTTGGAAAATCAGCCCACTTATCTTTGTGGATGACACTGCCTTATCTTGTTAACATTGGCACTTGTCCTGTGTGCAGCTGACAGCACAAACTAGCGGATGTTAAACTCATTCATTGCGATGAGGCAGCGAGAGGGAAAATAAGTTGAGGAAAGCAGGGAGCAGGAATTCTGCTGTCATAGCCAGTCGGGAACTGCGAGCTCTATTCCGATACGTACTGCCAAAGACTTCCCACTGGTTGCCTTCTCCAGCTGTGCAAAACCCTGCAAGCAAATAAAGAGCAGGTGAGCACAGGAGCTGGGTACTGCACTAAACACTGCATTACGGAGGTCAGCGGAGCAGAGGAACGTGTAGGAATGGGATGAAAAAGACTGCCCAGTCACATTGCATTAAGAGGCAAACAAAGCAGTCGCGTATGCAGCCAGGCAGGTGCCCCTTTCCCTCCTTCGCTCTATCGGGAGACAGAGGGAGGGAAAAGGAGGCCCATTTTTATAATCTCCATGCAGTGGCAGGGTTTCTGGTTGCCACTGTGATGACTCCTGCCCCATCCAGATAATCAGCCAAAACAAAAACCATATCCAACCTTCTTCCAACATACAACTCTCTCATTTTCCCAGTGGTTTTCATCTTGAAGGCTCTTTACGTGAAGCAGTAACTGCACCTGACCCTGGCACACTGCCTGCTTGCTGGAGGAGCATCATGGCTGCAAACAGCCCTCAGCCCCTGCAGCAGGGTGGCCCAGGACACGAGGAGGAACTCTTTAATTACCTTTGGAGAGGATTTTCCACCTCCAAGGGATGTTTCTCTCATCACCCAAGCTGGCTCTCTGCTTTTCCCCCCCCCCCATGAAGCTAACACAGCCTGTTTATCACATTACTGGCAGCAATTCTGGCTCTAACCAAGACCCCTGGGACCAGCCCCAGTATTTTTCTAGCTAATTCTGCACTAAGGGTCACTGCTTCCCACTCAAAAGCCACAGGAAAATTCCTGTATGGGTCAGTCAGTAGATGTGAGGGTTAAATGCTCTTCATTCAGTGAACTCCAGGAGCTCTCTCATCCAGCCTTTATGCTGACACTGCATAGGGGCACTCACCTAGAAGAGTTTCTCGTAGCACTTGTCACAGTGGACAATGTCCCGGTGGATGAATATTCTGTCCAGAAGATCTCCCATCGCTTTGTGGCAAATTCCACACTGCCAAAGGGAACACAAGGAGGTTGGCCAGTGACCAAAGCACCGAGCAGCCAGGACAGCATGGAGGGGGCAGAGGAACAAGCAGTCTCTGTATCATCTGACAAAGGTGCAAGAAAGCCAAAGCAGTGACTTTTGAGGCTAAACTTTCCTACAACAGACAAATGCCACTGCAGGCTCTTTCCTCCCACATGCACCATTGCCACAGACTTGGAAACTGCAAGGTTTGAGAGGTTCGGCAAGACCTGCACTGAGGCACAAAGGCCACAAGGCAGCAAGTCTGCCTCAAGGACAGAGACATGAGGAAAGAAGGTGCTGCTATTCTATCAGGTAACAGTAAAGAGTTCTCCTTGTGCTAATATGCATTCGTCTGAGGAGCTGAAAAACTTTTGGGTCACAACCAACACCTGTGACTGCATGACTTTTGTTTTTTTTGTCCTGATGTGGATGCAAGCATTTGGGCACACATTATATACTATGTACTATATTCCTCCTCCCACCACTCCATTTCACAGCAGCACATAGCAGGCAGTCAGGAGTTAAGGGTTTTTTTACCCTGAAGCAGTATTCATGGCAGCAGATGTTAAGATGCTCTATTATGATCTTCGGGCAGTCTCGGATCTCACGGCTGCAGTAACTGCACACAGGTTCACTGGCCCTGAGAAGGAACAGAAGAGTGAGTTCCTCTGTAACACAAACTGGTTCCAGTCCCAGCACTAGTACCAGAGGTATTTTACCAAACACCAGCATTGCTCTCCATGAGCTACTGCTTCAACATATGTTTATCTGTGTCAAGTGACAGTACAGAGGGATACTGTTATCCCAGGGATGCAGAGACCACACCAGCAGGGCAGTACAGATCTTAAAGTATTTCCAAAAATCATTTACACTTAATGCTGTTATTTCACCAAACACATACCAATATTCTAAAAACACAAACCCTTCTGTTTAGCAGTTTGCAGAAAGCCCCAAAGCAGCCCTGAACTGCCCTACCTGTGCAGGGGAGCACTGGGCAGGTAGCTGTGGTGGCTGTAGGTCACTCTCTCTGAATCGGTCAAATCCACAAGGCTGCCACTGGAGAGAGAAGGAAATATCAGCACTTGACAGTGCATCTCAGGTGGAATCATTAACCATTAACCTAAAGTCCTAGGCAGTGTCCTGCTCCCTGCTCCATGCCACAGCTCAGACCCAGAGCCTACCGAGCTCAGCCTGGTTAAGGTTAAGATAAGGTTTGCAAGGAGTAGGCACCTCCAAGGGCAAGCAGAGACAGCAAAGAGCTGGCAGCCTGTAGGGATTTAGGCTGTTGTTCTATGACTCCTTCCCACCTGGGGAGAAGAATCAGGAAAAGGAAAGGAGACCCATGGATTGAAATAGAAACAGATTTAATAAAATAAGAATAATAAAATCCAGTATTAATAGCAGTATTGATACAAAGTACAAAAAGTTATACTCAGTTAATATAGTGCTCGCAACAAGCAGGAGAGCAGAACAACAGGCAAGACCCTCTAGTGATAACAAACATCGAGGAAAAAGTGGGCATTCCCAGCAAACTCCCCAATTTATAACGAGTGTGATATTTACGGTATGCAGTAATTTTGCTGGCCAGCTTGGGTCAGCTTTACTCCCTCAACTAGGAGCTGTGGCACAGAGGCCCTCTTGTCACCGCAATGGGACAGAGGACTGCAGAGACAGGCAACCGTCTATGTCGCCAGAGCAGCGCTGCTGCCTTAGCAAAACTCTCTGCCCACTCAATGCAATCATCCCTCCAGGGCTAATTAGCACAACGAGGTGCTGACGCAGAGCTAACTGTTCCAGCTTGCTTGGTGTATGTTGGCTGGCAGAGCCGTGCACTGTTGCATTGCACACGTATGTGGACACATGAGCATCTCTGGACACTCCTCGTACCTGCCATAGCTGGGGGAAGCCGAAAACTCACTGCTGTTCACATACTCCTTCACAAAGAGGACCCCTTTCCTAGGATGGAAAGAGATGGAGAATCATTTGCATTAGAAAAGACTGGAGCTATAGAGACAGCATGAGGGATCACATGTGTGCGTTTGGACACACAACGCGTGCATGAAAAGGCACAGAGTGAGATGCTGTTGTTCTTAAATAAATACTGAATATCATGCATTGTTGCTAAATAGCACCTAATATACCCCTCTAATTAACCTACCAAAACGAATCGAGTTAATTAGAAAGAATGGGATGGATAATATAACTCATCCAGTTATCCCCTGTTTTGCAAGGATAAGTCTTTTGCAAATCATGTCAGGATTATGCACACAATGAGTATTTAGAGAGCTTGTGGTTCTGCCCATTACCATTAAAACCCTACTAGCACAGCACTACTTTCAGCGACTGCTTTGTCACTGGAATATCTCCAGTGTTTTCATCCATTATAAAGTGCTACTGGTTTGTTTCAGGGCTGTTTCTGCTTACAGAGCTGACCTTTCCTGCGTATCCCTCCCTCTTTAAAATTCTGATTTCAAAATGACATGCCCCCATCTGTCTGTCTGTCGCAGAGCGAGTGAGACGCTTTGCCCACCGGCTTTCTTCCCAGACCCGTGAAATGAACTAATCAAGCTCTTTCTCCATGGTGCATTTTCATTGCTGCCTATAAGCTATGATTAATCTTCCCTTCTTATGCGAGCAAACTAAGCTCTGTCACAGCTAAGGGAGGAAAAGCTTTGTTTTTTTTAACTTAGCACAGACACTTCCCAT
>NW_010160653.1:21330-47715 GCF_000695765.1 Mesitornis unicolor | reverse complement strand
CAGGTGAGTCTCCTCCTAAGGCAACTGTTGTGATAAGCACCATGTAGCAAGGCCAGGAGGACCCCAGTATTGCCCATCGAAGCCTACGCTGACCTCTCACCACCTTGAAACCCCTCCCTAAATTGTGTAAAACTGCAGCAGCTTCCACCTCTGAGGTGGAGCCTGTGGAAACCACAAATCCCAGAATACAGCTCTGAGGTGGCAGCTGCACCGTGACGGGACGCTGTCTTCTGTAATACAGGAGACCAGGGTCCTGTGCCAGCCCCACCAAAATCTGATATGCTTGTGATACCAACAAGGCAAAGAGTCTTCCAAGAGCCCCACACCTGTGATGAGTGTGTACGGCACAAGGAACTCCATCGTGTCCCTCCAGCTACAACGTGTTACGGAGGATTCATGATTTTGCCACATTAAAGAGAAAAGACACAACTCACACAGTGAGCTGCATCCTGGTCTCTAAAAAAGGGCACCTGGAGAAAAGCACGCAGCCCAAATATCCCCTTCGGGTGGCTCTGGTCGCCATGGCAATGTCTGAGCTCTTCACCAGAAGTGGCTGAAAAACATCCCATGGCCCAGATCCCAAGCAGTGAAGCTTTGCTTGTCTTCCCCAAACAGGATGTCTGCATCCAAAGCCTGCATTGCAGGGAGGGGATCGTGACCACCCCTTGCTCCTTACATGGCAGTCCTGGAATCGGGCTGGTACCCAGAGGCCGCGGGGCTGCTGTGCAGTAGGGTGGCAATCGGACTGCAGATCCTCTCGCTCGAGCTGGAGAGAAGCCTGGTGAGAGAGAGAAAAGTCCATGGGCATTGGAAACATAAGCCATAACAGAAGGATAGTTTGGGAGGGTGCAATATTAAGGCCCTTAACCATATTGATTAATTCATCTTTATCACCAACCAAAAAGGCTCCTTTCTCTTTTTACATCTGCCACAAAACATTACTACTTCCCTGGAGAAAAAGTCTCATTTATAGGGCCATGGGAGAAAAGACCAAACCAGATCTTGAAATAAGTATAGGCCTGAAACGAATAATGCAGCCTGAATGGGAGCAGCTATGGAGAGAGATGGCACACAGCAGATTGCAGGAGAGGAGGAGATGGGGACATACTGGGCAAAGTCCAACACAACCGTCCCCAGAACAGCTATCCCCCAACTTTGTAATTTCAAAAGCTGCAGAAGGGAGAAGGCGGCAAAACCATGGCTACTAAAACGTGTTCAGGAGACAGCTCTGCCTGTCCACCCAGTAATGAGACCGGGATTATGTTTGCCTCACCGGGATGAAGCTGATCCAAGGATCTTGTGCCTCCTGTTCACACCCACAACTTACTGCCCTTTACAGATCCAACACTCAGACCTACACTGGTGCCTTCATACAGTGTCAGACCACATGTGGATGGACTGATGCTGCCATGAAGGACTGCAGAAAGCCCATGGAAATGGTAATCCACATTGAATACCTCCTACCCCTTCCAACAGCCTTGTTCTGGGACCAGTCCAGTCATTTAATCATAGACATCCTGGAGTTGGTGATCCTCTCTCTTTGCTTTTAGCTCTCTTTTTTTCCCTGTAGTCTCTGCAAAGGCTGATTTCTGGTCAAGGGAGGGTGGGCAGGAGCCAGCCCTTCATTCCCTTCACCCCAGATGGTGAAAAATCTCCAGAGATCGATGTATCGCAGGCCCTGTGCTGGGCAGCTTTTGCTAGGAATGGTTTAAGAGTAGTTCTGTGCCTCCAGATCACACATGCACTCCCTGGAAACCATTCATCTCTCTCTCAGCTCTTGGCTTTGCTTCCTGCGTTCTCTTTCACAACCATTTCATGGATGTTTCCCTCACAACCATCCAGACTGCCCATTTACCTGGTGCTGTTATAGTTTAAGCTGTCCATGTAGAACGGCACCCTGTGGCTTCTTGGGTACATGGACATGGTGGTTTCTCTGGGAAGGGAGTCGTGGCTATGAAAGGAAGTGATACAGTCTCAAGCACTGAACTTGAGCACGTGAGGGATCTTGGCTAAGTATCTCCCTGCTCAGCATCAAAATCACCCACACACCACAGGCATCCACGCAAACGGCACCTCACTGCACATGCTTAGATCCAGAGAACCAGTAAAAGCAGATCAGGACACTCCAGATACTGAATAAATGTAGCAGTGAGGTCTTCTTTGGGTTAAGAAGTCTGGATTCCCTTTGACTTCTTACCGTGGGGCTGTGGGGTTAAATCCACAGTGCCCCCTGGCACCAGCGCTGTCGTATCTGCTGTTCCTGGGGCTGCTTCTCCCATCGTAAACTCGCCCTTCGTAATCCGGGGTAGGTCTGGCAAGGAAGCACAAAGCCCTGATTGCATTGCACCAAGAGTCACTGGAGTCCCCACACTGGCTAACTAATATTTTGTCTTGCTATCATGATGCATTCTCCCTTTGTTCTGCCCATACAAACCTCTGAGGCTAGGAAAGCAGACTCAAACTCTAATGCTTGAGAGTGAAGCCAAAGCAGTCCATAAACTGATATATTTTCAATATTGTTTCCTTCTCCTCTGCTCACCAAAACCACCACTGCACCATTTGCACGTGCTGGCCCATCGGGCTGTCAGACCTGCACATTTTAATTTTTCCCAAGGCAGAAGTCACTGCTTTAACCTGTGGGCAGACCTCAGGCTCTTTCAATAGAGAAAACGAGCAATAGCTTATGGTCACTCTTTTTTTGCAAGTGCCTTGGGGCCCAGATTATGTTTATATTGCATATCAGCACTCTGATCCTGATTAAAGCTTCAGGCAACTGTATAACTTAATATTAAACAATGCTGAAAAACACTGCAAATCAGTGCTGCATTAAAGAGAAAAAGAGGGACGGGCTAAGCTCATCGTAAGATGAGAAAAACCCTGCTCTGGGCAAGACACGCATTTGGTCTGATAGAAACCCAAGGGCAGGAGTGAAGCAGGAGTTTCCTACACTGCAGAGAGATGTCAGCATCACACATTGCTGGGGGCGATAACAGGGTGTGGAGCACAAGAAAGGTCTGTCCCATTTCTTCTAGTCCCAGTCTGCAAATGCCTCCAAAACCAAATGGGAGCTTTGTCACTCCAACTTGCTGAAAAATGCTAAAACAAGTGAAAGCTACATTCAGATCATGTGTTTGTGTGCGTGTAAATATATATATAAATAATATTTATAAGTGTACGACTTGTCTCTTAAGTCATTGAGGGTCATGAGACATAAAAACCAGTCTGCTCCTGAATCATCTTTGCAGTTAGAGAAAGGCAGATGTGGTCTCTACACATCTGTCAAGTTTACACCACCATGAAGGTGGTCTGAATACAACCTGTCAAGAGCTCTGCAGTTTTCCAGAGCAATCACCAACTCAGATCTCCTGAATCCCTTCTTCAGCCCTTCAAGTCCAAAACCAATCTTGTTCCATGTGTTGTGAGACCTGGCAATACTGTTGCTCCCTTTGGGAACAAAATCTTGTTCTCACTTCTTGATGCAATGATCGTACGGCCTGGATCAGAGCTTGTGTCAAATATTCCTGTGCCAGCAGCTTTCCCTGTCTCTGCATCCCCTCCCCAAACCCTTACCTTCTGGTGCTGAATACTTGGCTGTCTACGTAGGATGGTATCCTGTGACTGGGTGCTGGCATGCTGGTGTTGAAAGGCTGGCGATCCATGTACGATGGCATGGGATGCTGGGTCTCATATGCACCAAGAGCACTCTCTTTTGAGCTGAAGTTAGACCTGCTAAAGAATTAGAGCCCATTTGACCACGTTGACTGGATTTTCTAGGACCAGCTCACACAAGCGTTTGGAATTTGCTGAGGCTGGGCTATGCCTCTTTCCACTGGCAATAAGGATATCCTGGGACACCACACTGTTAATAGGGGTTTAAGGTGGGTAGCAGAGGTTTGTACTGCTTCCCCTCACCTGCATGAGCTGAATTCCCAGCACAAGGAAATGCTGCAAGAGTCAGCAGTAACCTAAGTGAATTTGTTAACTGGAATGAAATATGAACAGCCAGACATGGGTGGTATCCTAACCCTGATATTCCTTTGGTCAGTACGGTTTGATCAGTGTACACTGGGCAAATTTACATGGGTCTAGTGCTTCAGCCAGGTTTGGATCAAGAAGCAGAAATAGCAAAGGATGAGAGCCATTGGTGGGGAGAAAGAAAGGGATAGCCCCCCTGTACCTGGCTGCCACTGGGTGAGGCTCAGTGTGTCTCCAGTCTCCGGGGCTCTCATGGTGGCTCTCTGTGGTGGGATGGGTATGTTCTTCATAAGCTGGAGTGATCCTGGTATGGGGGGAAAAGCCTGTTAGCAGCTTTAGCACTTGTGTCTAAGCCCATCCACTGTGGTGAGTAAATGCAGGAATATCATGATTATGTTGGTTTCAGAATTCACCAGCCAAGAAATGAGCATTTGTAATGCCTTTGAACAGGGCAACAGGGAGGACACAATATGTGCAAGAGCAGTAGAGATATGCCTAGTCCCTGGCTCTGTACCTGTCCTGGCATGGGTCAGATTCATTGGCACGTTGGGTCTCTGGAGCAAAGATGCTGCTTTCCCTGGGTAGAGAGCTGGACCTGCCAAGTCAGAAGACCATTATAGTCTGCAGAGGTGCTACTGCACATAGAATTACTGTAGGATGTGGATGCAACTCCTGGTGAATCTCTTGCCACAAGAAAAGTACAATATCCCTGCATACCTTGTCATGCTGGAGTCATGTTCAGTATGTTCCTTTGACCTAGGAGGCTCTGAGTGGACATCATGGTCAGGAGGTCCTTGCTCCTTCTCAGTATGGTTGTTTGAGTCTGAAATCCTAAAATAAAGATCTGTGCTTAAGGCGGTGGAGAATAAACATGCTGGGGTGGGTAGACATCCATTCTCTAGACAGGAGCAATCAGGCAGGGAGCAGAAGACACTGTTTGGCCAGAGCTATTCCAAACTTGGCTTTCTGTTTGCTTATCCAGTGGGATAGGAACTCCTCCAGGGGAGCACCGTGGCTGCCTCCACTAAGGTTTTAGGGCATACAGTGCTGTAGAAGTGATGATGATGATGATGGTTGTTTAACTGTTTTCCCTGTGAGTTTTTAGAGACCTTTGCCACCTCTGCACGAGGCTGCAGAACCCAAAGCACTCAAAAGCTGTACCAGTGCATGCAAACAGACTCCCAGGAGCGCACCCCAATTGTCCCACAGCCCCAGCTCGTAAGGGAGATCAGAGCTGAACGGTGCCACACAAAAGCAAGGCTAGGGGCTGCTGGGAAGAAATTGGGAAACATTAAATGCAGTTGCTGTGTGGTTAATCTTCAGTGAACACGGCAGGAAGTTTACTACTTCAACAGATGCTGGAGAGAGGAGCAGTTTAGAGCTCCTTGGACAAATGGCCCTTAATTATGCTGCTGTTCTTGTGCTCGCTATTTCCTGAGCAATCAGTATTTCCACAGCTTTCAACAAGGAGAAAGAACATTTTAGCAAATGTGGGGTTAGCATCCCAGCTCCTTACGTTGCTTCATTCCAGTAAGGTTTGCTGTATGCTGGGACCTCGGGGCTCGTGTATCTGCTTTCTTGGGTGCAGCTTCTCTCCTTATAGCCCAGGACAGATCTGATAATCAAAGAAAGGCCCATTACAACTTTAATAATTGGCACGTGAAGCCTTGCACTAGTGAATACTATCTACTCACCAGGCAAGGATTGTGTCAATCTCTACCATTCCCTGTCCTGCACCAGGATTTTTCTCTAGGGACAACATTTAGACTACAGTTGCATTTCAGTGTATTTCAGCTACCTTGCTGCCACTGCAACATTTCACTGCATTATCAGCAAATGCGAAGGTAGAGACTGAACCTCACCAAGCACACAAGTACCAAGAGGAGAAAAAGAGCTGGGGTGCTCATTTCAAAGAAGATGGAGGAGGGCTACAATGCAAGCCTCTTGGTTTATTTTGGAAGCTGCGCTTTAATCCGCAGCACAGTTGCTTTCATCCTTGGGACAAAAGGTGTGAGCAGAAGCCTCTTCCTGTGCCTGTCCGCTCAGATTGCCTTTAATCCTCAGCATTACTCACACACCCACTAAATTTAACCCCCTTTTACCTTTTAAAGGAATATTCTGTGTCCTCTAGGTGCACAGGGGCATTCTCAGTAGGAAGAGAAGGGACATCAGGCTGCAAGCTAGACCTGTGAAAAAAAGGAAGGAATCCACAGCTTGATAACTTGCCAAAGACTTTGAGGGGGACTTGTATGAAATAACATCATTACACTTATTATATGCAACCAGAGAAGATAAAGTAATTTTTTCAGAGAACTGATTTTCCTTCAGAAAGAAACATTTTCACCATCTCTAATCAAGAAGAATAGAGGCTGTTGGTGGAACTAATGCAGTTACTTTACCTCAACTCACACACGTCTTGGCTGGATACAAGACTTTTCTGGCCTGTCACAGAATCACACATCTGGGACAAAATACAACATGAAAACTTTGAGGAGATGTCCCTGCATTACGAGCAGCAGCTCTAAGCTGTGGGACTTACACCATCCTACTGGGAGCCTTGTGATCCCTCTCACCTCAGCTAGGAGGTTTGGAGGTGTCATTTGCTCAAGTCCTTTGGTATGCCAATACAGGGAGTCAAGTCCCAAAATAATGGACTAAAGCAAGCAAAGAAAGCAGCTTTAGGAAGATTAGTGTGTTCGGTGTCAACAGCAGCAATTTTCTCCTAACTCCACACCTCTGACATTGTCAGGGGAGCAAGCATGCTCTAAAAAGCACGTGGAGTGGAGACACTTCTGAGATCAATGCTACAAGCAGTGCTAAATCTGCTGTACCTGCTGCCAGGCTGCTTCTGTAGAAAAGTTGATGTGTGACAGTGAACAGAGATAACGCCATTCCCACTGTTTGGCCACCTAGGATTTTCTGGCTCCCTTTGCTTTGTTACCCAATTTTCATTCTGCTTCCAACTCTGCTTTGGACCAGTTACTTATTCTCCCCCCCACATCTGCCCTTTGTGAGCAGCGCTGTGAGTACAAACACCAGGCCCTGACCTTGCGGGTTCAGACCTTACATCCCCCAGGTAGTGGGAGGTCTCGTACTGATGCTGCAGCTTCTCTGTAGCATCTGTAGGTCCGTCCCTGCATCCAGAGCTGGACCTGGTAAGAGAGGGGGATTTGTGGGTCACAGGAGGAAGCTTTGCAAGTTAGAGAGCACAGCAAGAAGCAAAAACATCAAATATGAGGTTTTCCTGTCTCAGACATAACATCTTTTCCTCCTTCCTGCATAGCTCAGTCAATCTCCTGCAGCAGACCTGGGCAGAGACACAAATCCAACCAGCTCACGCTGGTGCCAGGGAAGACACTGAAAGATCTCAGTCCATTTTCAGCTGGTGGATCAGATCCACCCCCGCTTTGCAAGCGCTGCTCCCAGAACAGAGTTTTTAGGGCAGTATTAGGTCAGGAAAAGACCCCTCTCACACTAAAATCAAAAAGAAAAACTAAATTTTACACTGTTAATAGGTTTACACTTACTTTGGTGGGTAAAATCCATTGTTGGCTTCTGTGTGTTCAGGATAACTGAAAAGGAGAGACATCAACTTTGGAAAGCCTCTTTGGTTTGGTTTGCGTAATGTTCTTCAATTATTTTCTTAGGCATTCATTAAAATAAAACTTTAAAACTTTTCTTAAATAAAACTTTAGAGAAACTGCTGTGGTTCTGCAAAGCACAGACCGAACTGTGCTTTTCCATCAGTAAATATCCACTCAGAGTTTCCAGATGGCTCAAGAGCAGCAGTTTACGATTTGCACAATGCCCAAAAATCAATAAAGGGATTTCACACCGACTCTACCTTCCATTCATGGAAACCACGCTTGCTCTGGGGGCCACTGCATCCCATGGGAACGGCTCAGACTTTTCCTTCAGGGGTTTGTCACTAGAAAAAGGAAAATGCCAGTGAGATATGGCCAGAGAAGCACAAAAATGGGGCTAACTCAATGTATTAGGATAGGAAGGAGCAACCTTCTGAGCACAGTGGGCCTGCCACAGTTTTTGGGTCACTTAGAGATGTGTTGCTCCCGGCAGCGAGGTCCTGCTCACCCTCAGTTGTCGTCCTCTCTGCTCATGGCCTTCCTACAGCCCCACCATGTGGACCCTACACCCATCCTTCCCTCCCCAGACCTGTCAAGCTGCGTGTCTGTCTCCTTCCTTCCCTGCTAATTACTCTCTCCAGTTTTAGGCGGCTTAAGTAATGAGGCATCCTCTAATTTCTCTGCGAGACTGACGCACAATTAGGAGCAGCTACGTGACCCAGCTGACCCCCAGCACAATGAGTGCATTGTCATCGGGCTGTCCCCGCAGTGACACACAAGGATGTATTTATGGGCCTCAGCTGAATGACCACTGACAACAGCCTAGCCTCTACCTTTCCTCAAGCACTCGAGACTTTGCTTCAGCCTAAGAGATTGGTCTGGGAAGATTTCTAGCTTTATCTTCACTGATGGAGGTGTAGAGCAAGTTGTGTTGTAGCTACGCAGTGTCATAGCTCTTCTCCTTAATGTGTCCAGCACCTCTAGCCATCCCTTTAGGGTCTCCATCAGTTCCTTCTTTCTCAGGTTTTCCTCCACACAACAGCTTTTCACGCTTTCCCGTTGTTCAGCCACCCCTTCAGCCGTGGTGCAGAGGACCAGAGCCAATGTTAGCAGGAGCCAGCAGCCACTGAGGTTCAACACATCCCATGTAGGTGGAAGAAGCTCCCCAGGGAACAGCAGTGGGAGGGCAATTGGAGCAGTAAAAATAAAAGAAAAACTAAAAAGCATGAAGTAGATTCTCTAGGGACTGAGCCAGAGAGGAGAATCCTTCAGCAAGGTGAAGGAAGAGCAGAGAAAGCTACTCACTGCAGCCTAGCAAGCAGATGATGCTCTTGGAGAGCAGCCCAGGCCCATGACTGCAGAGATCCCATCTGTTTGAGACCACTAGCAGGTACAGACTATTTCTGAGCAAAAAGCAGGTTTACGCCTTCTGTTCAGCAGCACAGATCAGCCTTTCGCAACTTCTTACCCGTCGCCGTGCTGTGACACAGTTTCAGATGAGGATTTCCCATTTGGGGCCTGTCTGTTTTTACCATTTCTGCAAGGAAAACAGCAGGAACGATTAAGTAGGGAGATGAGGGGACACAACGTGAGGCACAGGAATGGTACAGCGAGGTGCTTGTTGGAAGAGCGCTATGTACAGCGCAGGGGTTGGTTTAAAAGGAAAACCTGATCACTTTAGGAGACAGGAAAGTCTGCAGTTTTTGGACTCGTATTCTCATGTTCAATGTGGGAGGCCCGCAGCTCCCATCTGGGTCTATTTTCTCACAGATAGCTAACGCTTTTGAAAAGTGCTGCTTCCTCAGATCCCCTGCGCTGCAGTATTTATTGTTCCATGGCTGCACCGTGTCCAGAACAACCGCGTGTGCCTGGGAAAATACCACCACACAGAGCCAAACCTCCCAGTGCAGCACAACCTCTGCTACCCCCTGCTACTGCTTTGGGATGATGCAGGGCCAACAACTGACCTGATTTCAGCAGAAGCCGAGATCCTCTCTGAAGCCTCACTCAATGCTGGGGTTGTTTGGCTCTTACTGCCCATTTCAGGGCTACAAGAGAAAGCAAAGAAAAAAGCATTCATTCCTGAACAAATCAGTTCCCCACTGCAGCCGGCCAAAATTTGCCTGCATTGAAGTGTTCCTTGCTGTGAATAAATAAAACGGGAAACAGACATCACTGTTTTCAATACATTCACTTACTAAGTCATCTTATCAGATGCAATTTTTAAACTAAAAACACCGATATTGCCAGGAATATCCACCTTCTGCCAATGATACACAAAGAACAAAAATAACAGCACAAGGTCCATAACCAAAGCACTGTTTGCAGAGCTCTGGAAAAGCATTTCAAGGTTTTTTTATAATACAGTCATGAATTCTATCGAACAGACAAAGTTAAAATCTACTGAAAATTATTCCACTACACAGATTTAGCAATAAAGAGTGCAGCACGTTTGGATTTTTTCCTTTCAGGTTTTGAGTACTTCTGTCAGGATGTTGTCAGGTCCTTGCAGGACACAGCACACATTTCAGACATCAAATCATTTTTAAAGCAGCTGCCTGCACCTGTGCAAAGTCTCCCAGGTACAAGGCTGACAAATGTGTACCATTTCACCACCCAGAGGGGTGCCCACAGAAGTCTCTGGCCCACAGCTACACGTGGGTTGATAAAGCCACAAAAGATGCCCAAGACATCCTGGCCATGCCATAAAACTTACCTGGGGGGAGACGCTGCTGTGGTCTTTGCCTCATTCCAGGCAGACCCAGAAGTGGTTTTTCTTAGCCCATTAGTACTGACAAAAAAAACCCCAAAAAAATAAAGCATTAAAGACAGAAGATTTTTTAGGTGCCTTCTCCTGTGAGGGGACACATCCTGCTTGTTCCTATGCTCTGCTGCACTGATGTGACCAGGACCTGTCTTTCTGCTGAAGCACTCGGTCTTTACAAACTGGCTTTTCCTATTTAACACAGCTGGAGCTGTTTTCTAGTCCCAGTGTTTGAATTTGCACTAAAAGCAACTTCCCCAAATGTATAGCTTAAAGCTCAGTGCATTCCTAGAGCTGATTTCACTGTGTGAGGAAAGTAACTGCATCCCAGCCCTGCCTCAAACCTGGACCCTAATGGCACAAAATTGCTACCAAAATTCATGAGGCAGCTCCTTCCTCCTGAAAACAAAGCATTTTGGGCTGAAAAGCCTCATTTATCAGACTTCTTGCTGGGCCCACGAAGGCCCAGAGTGGCTGAGAAGCTAATAACACTGCTGCCTGGCATCAGGCCACTGTTGCGAGCAGGAACAGAGAGCTGAATCCCAAATTAAATGAATCTGCTTGGAAACAGAGAAGGATTCTCCCTCCCAGGGCAAACACTTCTGCATACTGGTCTCACCCAGCCCCACACCATGTGCTTCTGACCAGTATGGACAAGGGGAGGGTATCACTGTTGTCCCTTTACACCAGCAACAGCCTGTCCCCACGGTAAGAACACCCCAGCCTGTCTGCCATGGCTACAAACAGTTCTGCCTACACTGGAGATACACAGTGGGCTGAGAAAGGGGGCTGGGGGCTTACGATGTGGATAACATTTCCCATCAAAGCAAAGATCAATTTAGAGATAATGAACCTCTCAAACCTCTCCAGTCACACCTATCTGTTGCCATCACAGTAGAATAATTAAATCTAAAGTTGAACAAAAGCAGAGAGCTGGCTCAGGGGACTGGAAATAATGAGATATTGAGTATTTCGTATCTAGGTGATGAGGCCAGTTCACGCAGCCAAGTTTGCTAGGAAAGGAAAATCAGTACGATCTGGTGGGTGCTTGATGGGTGGGTGAGCTCATCTCATCCTGGTTTTCCGAAAGTGCTGCCAGGCTAATTCCTGTGGCATACGAGCGCCTCGTGAAGACAGGACGGATCAGGCTGCGCGGCGTGATCCGGAGTGGGGCTCAGTGGAGGGTTTACACCACACAACTTGCATCAGTGTTGCAGTTAAAAGCAGTTTGTCACCGCCCAGGGCTGTCAGTTGGGTACTTTATGAGACTCTGGCCCTGTCCCCATGCCTGCCCATTTCTTCCACCGAGTTGCCTGATGTCATTTTTCAATTTGGATCTTTCCCTTTTTTGCAAGAAAAGGGCAATCAGGATTTCCTAAAAAGTCTTTGGAAAAACTTTCATGTCCAGTTGTGTTCAGATAACTTCTACCTTGCAGATAAATCTGCAAAGATGGCAAATCAGCGTGCCCTAGAATCAGAGACAGTCAACACACTGCTCCAGGATGAGGTACATACCTGTTGTCATCTGGTGTAAACCTGCTCAAACTGGACACAGTTGGACTCCTCCTCTGTTGTCCTTCCTCTTCTTCTATCTCAATTCTTTCAAAAGGCAAAAAGAGAGACAAATATCACACTGTTTTCTATTCCCCAGTTTATTCTTGTTTTCCCTTAAGCTATGTTTTCCCTCTGTTTAAGGAGGCAGACTTTTCCTGCTCCTCACTGTCCCTGTGCTCTGCTACCCATGAGCATCTCAACTGCCTGAATTAAGTGAGGTCTTCAGCCCAACTCAGTGGCATTTTTCTGTCACATTTTTGCTTTACAAATAGCATCAGCTGAATGCTTGAATTCAAAAGCTCTCTGGGCATCATTTCCCTATAGCACCAACTGCTTTAGAAGTTACAAACCTGAAGATCAGGGCACAAACCCAGCAATACTGTGAGAGGGTCAGTGACTTACCTCTTGGCGAACAAGGGTGGGAATTCCTGCGTTGGGCTGCTGTAAAGGAAGCACAAAGGCAACAGTTAGAATTTTGGAGGTGAAGACACACCTTGGGCAGGGGCAGCTCCCACAGACAACGACCCATAGTTTACCCACATGGGGCAAGGCATTAAGGGGTCACATAACAGCATTTGGGCAGAGCTGATGGTGACCGAGTGTGTTAAACCTGTGTGAATTACAGAGCACAGGAAATAAAAACAGGAAGAGCAGGTAGTTAATAATGTGTGAAGTAAAGAAGCTCCCCAAGTCCTGGTTTGAGCTAAGCAGAGCTATTTGTCTATTCAATGATTTTTAATTCTCAGTTAAGTCTCTTCTAAAGGGTCTTTTTAATTTTATCCCCAAAGGGTTCTTTTAATTCTATACCTTCTTGATGGCTGTTTTTCCTTCCTGCACACAAACCTGACTCCAGAGGAGCCAGCAGCCAGTGCGAACGCCCTTCCTTTCCTTCCATCCGCACAAATCCTACCTGAGCACTTCTCTCCTCCTGGGCATAGCTGAGCACTGCTGGCACATCCCCTCCCTGCTTCCTCCCACCCTGGCAACCTCCTGGTGCCTCATTGTGTCACCCTGGGTTATGTCAAGAGGAAAAGGATTTATAGTGAAAAGTGAGCTGCAAAAAAGTCACTATCGTGGCTCCTGGGAGATCAGAGACCTTGGAAATCTGTTTTTTTTCCCCCCTCCCAGAAAAAGAGATGGACAACAGAGCCTTGAACACCGGTAGCTACCACACAGCCTTCACATTCCTGTTACACATCCACACATCACTGTTGGGTTCTTTTACCCACAGAACTATTTTGAAGCTGCAACTAAGATCAGGATCTTGTAAATCTATTGTTCAAACACAATGTAAAGGCAAACTCTGCCATAAAAAGCTGATCCATATTAGATGCGGTTTGTATTTGTTCTGATTTTCCCCTCATGTGCAACAAAACTGGAGAGAACAGCATTAAGAACTGAGTCTGAAAACTGAAGCCTTGATTGCAGGCCCCAGGGAATTAGGAAATATCAGGGTTTTTCTCATCCTGAAATTTCATCCCTCTCAGCAAGGAAAACTTCCCAAGACTCCTGGAGGATTTCCCCAGTTCTACAGAAACCTGCAGATATCCTTGGTGCTTCTAGAGAAACAGCAGCTATGTCTTCTCCACTCATTGGAAAGGTACTCATCGCCTTCAGAGAGCCTTGGGTGAGGCCACTACCCTATGAGACCACCTTCAGCACCCTCTCCCCTCACTCCTGCCCCACACTCGCATCCTGAACGCTCACCCATTGCTTTTCTTGGCCGCCGAGAGGACATAGGCACGTTCCTTGCTGGCCGTGCGTCTCAGGACGCTGTTGGCTGCCTCTGTCCTGGAAGGGAGGGCAAGGATTACACTCTGCTCGTGCTGTTGGTGGTTGCTGGCTGCAGCTTTGAAGGTGAACAACCCAGCTCAGGCTTGTGCTAGCCCTGAAAGAGCTCTTGTGCTCTGGGGAGCAGAAATCCAGCCAGAGCTAAGGGGAGAAACAATGTCTTCTCTTTTTTCTTTAGTATCATTTAGCACTTTCACATGGATGTAAAGCATCAGGGAAAAAAAACCCAAACAACTTCCTCTTGCAGGAAGGCAGAGGGGGTTCCCCTTTACAAGACCTGGACTGTTGCAATATTGCATACTGTGGGACAGAAACACGTTTCATCCCCAGTGGGCAAATTACCAAGTTCTGTATCTGAGGAAAAGTATCTTCAAAAGCTCGGCTGAAAGCAACAAGGATGCTGGCAGCATCAGATGAAGATCTACCACACAGACAAAACACATTCTACTCCTGGTTTGAGAGCAAGACTCATCTGGACCTGGACTTAGACACAAGTCCCCAAGTGGTCTGGACCCAAAGGTGCACAGGTAGGCTGCGGGAGGTGTGCTCCTCCCTTACTGCGAGCTTATTTGTGTGTCTCTGTCTTTTCCCATAGTCATCGTGCAGCCAATGGATTCCACAAGCCATTTCTAGTTGCCAAATTAATTGGGGTATGCTGTCAGGTTAAATCATGTCAGGCTTTTAATTATATTTTGTTGGGAGCACAGTCGCCTGTGGGCACAGATGCACTCTGTGTAGAAATATCTGATTATTATTATTATTTTATTGCAATCAGTCCTAATAGCTCAGCTGAAATTGCCATGACCCTCCCAGTCATATGAAGAGTTAAACTCCACTTGTCGCTGCTGCTGCAAGAAGATGGTTACCTGGAGGTCATACCTCTTTTTGTGCTCATCTGGAGTAAAGGGCACATCCTCCTCATCCAAGTCCACCGATTTTTGCTTGACATTATAAGGAGCTCTGAAACAGAAAGGAAAGGGGAGAGCCAGGGTAAGGAAATAGCCTCTGTAGGCTGCCACAGAGGCAGAACAAGCAAAACCCAAGGTAAATCTAAGGGCAGAGCATATGAAAATGGGTTCAGACCCTGGAAGTGTTGCACACAAGTGTGGAAGACACTTGTGTTTCTCATGCACATTGGGTATGCATGTCCCCACAGGATTTTTCTTTTCTTAGTACAGGGGTTAAGCCTGGAGGCTGGTTCATGATAAATGCTCAGCTGCGTTTCAGATAAGAGCCATGGTCTTTGACATGAAAAGCTGTGCAGGAAATGTCAGCAGTGCTGTTCTGCCACAAGCTCTTTCCTTTCTCCTGGTTTCAGAAAGGCCAGCAATGCTGCAAACCAAGTCCGCAGGCTGCATCCTCCAGTTTCTGCCTTAATTACTGCCGAGTGATAAAATTCAGCCCATACAAAGGCCATTACCAGCTCAAGAAACACCTTATGGCCCACACAGGCCTGGAGGCAACACCGGGAACAGCTTCAGTTTCTGGTGAAAGCTCTGCAGTGCTCAGCTGCTGAAGCCATGGCCAGGCACCCATGTGCAGGTGGCTTCCGCACTGAGGCTGTGCATGGACAGAAAGTGCTGCTCCCCTTTGCACACTCACAGTTTCTTGTAGTCCTCAGTGGTCATCCTGTAACCAGAGGAGGAGCGGCCCGGGCTGTGTACCTTTGTGGGAGCACTGCTGGATGAAAACAGGGGCAAAAATGGGGTTTCAAAAGGTTTCACTTGAGGTGCAACAAAGCGTCTGCTTAGATCAGAGCCATGCTTAGATCTTACTTACTCGAATTAAATCTAAGTGCCTCTCCAAGACAGGTTTAAAGCAACAAAACATTACAAACATCAGAATGAAGTGTTACAGTTCTGTGAAGATTCCTTGTGACTTGTCCCCCACTCAAAACTATCTACCAAATTAAAGCCCAAATCCATGAGTGCTTTCACAGTCAACTGCCATCACACACTCTGGTGAGAAAACTATGGAGTTTGAGACCTTGTCCTTTTCCCATTTGTGCTGAGCAGAGCTGCTGAATGAACAGCCATGTCTTCCAGTATTTAGTAAGGATTTAGTGGAGCTCAGTGGATGCCCACAAGCACTCGTCAAAGTAAAAGGATGACTGGAAATATATACAATATTTAAAAGCTCATTTTCATGAAGAAGAGGAAGACACACACGTACCTTTTTTGTGCTTCATTAGAAGATGAAGAATCTGGCAAGGAAGATGTCTTATCGATGGTTCTTGTGAACACCCCTCTGGGGAGAAGAGAGATCTGTTACATTTTTTTGCAGGACAGAGTTTGAACTAACATTAGGAGACATGCAGCCACTCTTTGGCCTTTGGTGTCTGTGTGTCCTGTTGGGAGGAAAGTGCTGGCTCAGGACACTGAGAATTATCAGGTCCTTCCTTGGGAGGATCATCATGAGGAAAGTCCCATTTTCCTGCTCCCTGGCCTTTACAACAAAGTAAAACCAGCTCACACATGGGTTTGGGTATGGCACCGCAGGGCTTGCCACCCTGTTTAGGGCTATGGTGGCATCAGAGTCTCATGGGGAACAGCCCCTGTGTCAGAGGGAGCTGAAGCACAGAAGCCCCATCACTGGTGCTGTGCTGATCCCAAGGATGGTGGAACATTTCCATAGCATGGTAACTCATCCATCTGTGATCACTGTATCACACAAGGAGAGCTGATTTGCTATTAACATCACCATCAAACTACCTGTTAAACAAAATGCTCAGGACTCTCCTCATCAAGGTTCTCCCTGAGCATTTTAAGGTTCCTAACCAACAGGAGAACCCAAGAGATAGCAATATTTTTCACGCTTGTTGCTCCTGATCTGGTTCTCCTTCCCCTACAGCCCAAATACACGCCACTCCATACGAACCTGATGAGGTAACCGGACTGAGGCTTGGAGGCAGGAGACCTGTGCAAGGAACAGACATCAGGGAGTTAAGAAACTTGGGGAAAACCAGCAGCAGCAGCAGCAGCATTAAAGGGAGATGTCCACGTGGCTGTCAAGTCAAAAATCTAGCTGAGAAAGCCTTGAGCGATGCCTCAGCTACTGCACCAAAATTAACCTTGGAAGGGTTTCTTTCTTTAAAAATGAATAATCATCAGAACAAGCTCTAGAAAAGTTTTTTATAAGAAATGTGAATTTTAGAGTAGAGCAATTACAATTAGCCATGCTGACAGTGTTTTCTGGCCCCAGATTGATGGCACAGAGCAGGGAAATTAGATGTAGTAGATCCTGATTATCTCATCACAGGCAAGGTGGGGACCAGGATGGGCCTCGAGGACCTGGATCCCATCAAATTTGCTCAAGCTCCCTTCACCCCTGCCTGGGTACCACCCCTCTTTTCCTGTCTGTCCAGGTGCCCTGAGGATCACAAGATAATTCAGTAAGAGCTCAGCAGGCCTCTGCTCTAACCTCCTGCTCCAAGCAGAGATAACACAGACAGGAAGCAACAGGATGGGCCCCCAAAATTACCTGTTGCTCTGGGGAGCAGTAGGTGTTGAGGCCGGGGGTCCCCCACCAGCCCGTCCAGACCTGAGTGAAGAATAAACACAAGGACATCATTAACCTCTGGTCTTGCTGAACATGGCAGTGATGTTTTCAGAGGGAGCTGTGCAAAGAGAAGACTAATTTGGGATTGGTTTTGCTTCTGATGAAAGAGAAGCAAGCGCAGGCTGTGGCGTTCCCTGGCACAGTGTGACACAGCCCTGTGAACTGCAGGGGGAGATGCATACCTGGCTGTTTTACCACTTAAACTCCCTCCTGTCAAGGTCTACCCCTTCTTTTGTCACTTCAGGGAGGCTGAAACACAACCTGGCCTCAAAAAACTTTGGAGTTCTCCTGAGTCTCCAAACCTGCCTGAGCTGCTGGGTTCCCAGGAAAGGCCATTTCTCAGAGCTTCTCCCAGCCTGCATTTATTAAAAATAAACAGGAGCACAGCTTCCCATTGGCAGTCATTTCCTGGTGTCATGGGGACCCAGAAACATGCTAGCACCACGTGTGCTTCTTCTGAAGGCCAGGAAGATGATGAGGGAAGGGGAAGGGAAAAGAGGAGCGTTCCTCGATGGCCACACTTACAGCGGGCTGCTCTTCTTCTCCTCCTCAGAGTCTGAGTTGTGGTGGTGGATCCAGCTCTTGTCTCCTTTCAGGGTGGTGCGAACCTTCATCTGCTTAATGATCCTCCTGCGGTCTTCATCCGTGGGGGTGATGGCACCTCCTGGGAGAGGCGGAGGGAAAGGCAGGAGAGGAGAAGGGTTGTGAGAAAGGGCAGGGTGAGCCGGGGTAAATCTCAGAGCTGGGAGCACAGGGCTCCTTTCAGTCAGAAATTCGGACACTGAATGAACCTTTTGCCACTTCTGATGGAAGATGGAAAGAAGCCACCATCCAGACTTCAGGATCGATTTACCCTGATCCATCACCTCCTCTACAGAGTTCCATGCAGCTTTTCCTCCCCTTTCAGAGGACTGTTTAACATTAATGAATCATTTTCTTGCAGGAAGCCCAAAGACATTCAGTGGGTGATCACATATTTACAAGGCAGAGAGTTTCCTATGGCATTTCCCATCACACCAGCCCTAGCATAGGGGTTTTCTGGTTTGTGGGAGAGGGTGATACGTCTGGAGCATGAAGCTGAGCCAAGAGCTGGGGGTTAGAGCTGAGACATTAGATGCAAACACCCAGCCATCAGCTTTCTCTGGTGGTCTGTCAGAGTTGGAGGAGACACATCCTTTGGTTCCTCATTTCCATTACAAAGTTCAGTTTCAAAAACATATTCTCAAACCATGTCTCCCTAACAGTGTGGTTCTGGCCCAAATCTGGACGTGCCCTGTCCTGTGTGGTCCTCTCTTTTGCTGTCCAACAGCAGCTCTGCCACCATCCTCACCTGCTCCTTCTCTCTACTACATTCTCTGGTTGAGAAAGCCAGCAATGGCAAATAAAACATCAAATTATAATGTAGGAAACTGCAGAAAGTCATGGATGAGGAGCTGCTAAGTTTTCCCAGTGGGAAAAATCTTGGGTGAAAAAAGCACAGGTGAATGGGGAGGAGTATTAAAGCCACAAATATTGGGAGCAGGCAGGGACAGCGATGGGGGCTTGGGAAGGGGGAAGTCTCTGACAAGGGAAGGAAATGTGCAGGTGACTGATGTGCAGGGCTGCGGTCGTCCCTGAATGCCAAAATCCTGCTGGACCAAACTGGTTGCAGCTATTTAAAAAAAAAACGGCTTTTTAACTGGGAAATTCCCCACCCAGCATTTTCTTCTGAGCTAATTAGCTGTTTTCCCATGAGGAAATTGTAAGATGAAGATCAGATAAGGAAATCTCCTTTTCTATGCATTTCTGACCATCTTCCACCTTTTGCCATTTTGGAAATGACTGGCAAAGGCTGAAAACATCACGCTCACTCTCCTCATCACACTTGGACCAATGCAGCTCAGAGCTTCAGAGACACCTACAAGTTATTGCAGCTTTGCAACTTCTTATCATCCATGCCAAGGAAACTGCCTGCACACCACACTCTTAGCCTATGGCACACATGAAATAATTTAGCTACCAGGAAAGGAGGGTCAGCCAAGTCTCTGTATCTTATGTTCGTGATGAGCTAGAAGGCTGCTCAAAAATAGTTATCACTGAGCAGCTGACATGCAGTAAATTGATTAATCTGATACATGGTCATGTGCTTCAAGTATATATTATATAGCAGAGGTAAAATTATGATTATTTTTTTAAATAACTGGTCACATTGGATCCTCTTGGAGGAAAACACAGCTATAGCAATGAAGTAATTATATATCTACATATAATCTATGGCAATTCCTGTGGAATTAGCAGTCAGAAGGCAGAGTTACACAGGGCCACATCCACATCAGGGTGCAGTTTGGGGACCAGCAGTGGCAGCTCTCGTGAGGAGCACCTGGAAAGAGATGAGCTGCTTTTCCTAGCACTGAAGTTGAAAATTAAATCTATTGCCTAATGGAAATGAACCCTTAACAAGAGGGCATGGGTGGACAGAGATAAGGGAAGCCACTCTGGGTGGCTGCTGCAGTGGCTGCTCGGCGCTGCTGCGTTTTCAGCAGAAGTTTCAAAGACAAAGAATTTTAAGGAGGGTCCAGAAAAGAGAATAATATGGGGGCTTATTAGTCTTTCACTCATCTCAAAACCTCAGCCAGGCTCTAAGCTCTCCAACTCTCTGTAGCTTCATGGATACTGAAATTATAGCTAAATGCACATAATTTTGGAGCTGCAGGTCCCAGAGAAGGAAGAGGTGTCCTCTACCCTGGGACACACTGCACCGGGGAGTCGAGCAGAGATGTGACAGCAGATACAACTGAGCATAAAGGGCAAAGAAGAGCCAGGAGAGTGGGCAGACACAACAGCTTGGGATGGGAGAAGGAATTATCTTTACTGACCCCCAACATTTGGGATGGGGCAAGGAATTACCTTTACTGATGCCCAGGGACATCATGGTTCTCAGAAGCGCCTTCCCCTTCAGTCACTGTTTGAGGACAACAAACCCCTGGAAAAAAATGAGAAAGGCGAAAAACAGATCAGTCATCCTGATGTAAAAAGAAGTTATGTGGAAAGGAGAGCACCACAACAGCGTCACAGCCATGGAGCCCGGAGGACTGGGAGGCTGTGGAGTATCAACCAGAGCTGGGAAGTTTCTGCTGCCGCGCATCTTTCAGATCCTGCCAAGACAATTATTTTTTTAACTTGTAAACAAATGAACAAACAAAAGAAAGCAAAACTCCTCAAAATGGACCCACTTTTTTGAGATTAGTGGAACCCAGGTTAATCCAGCACCTGATTACTTGTTAACCAGCAATGTTTCTTTTCTTTTTTTCACTCTCTAAAGTTTTTTGGGTAAGCTGTGGGATGAGCCCTTGTTTCAGAAGATGAAATCAAGGGCAGTTTCCAGCTTTTACAACCCTTGCCAAAGTTATCTGCTGACCCTGGATTCTTAAGCAACTATGCTGTTCATTAACAAAAACACCCAGCCCTCTTTGGGAGTCTGTGCATCTAAAATTAGGCTGTTATTACCTGCTGGTGGGCTTGGCCCTGCAGTATCGCCGCAAAGCCACACACCCATGAGGAACGCTGAGCACTGATCTCACAGCATCACTTCTTGGCCAAGTATGCTCCTTTGTCTTGTCTCAGCTGAAAATCTACCTCCTGCACCTCCACTCCTCCTCCAGCCTGCACCCAGATCATGAACAAGCTCCCTGCTATTACTCCAAGGCTCCCTCTCCCTTCTGCAAACACTCCCAGACATTAATCCATCAATTCACCATGAGCAGACAGCCCGCCTCTTTGCTTATCCCTCCCAGATCCCCCTTCTCATGCAACATTTGACTCTGCTATTTAGACAGAAATGAACTGCTGCATTGTCCTAGATATCCGTGAAGAACCTCTAAATACGGGGTTATCTTTATAATAAAGGTAGAAGACGTGGCTGCAGTTTGCAGGAGCACAGTCCTCAGAGCTGCAATCAGCCAATGCTGGGTTAAGCAGAAATCACAGCATCTCGGACCTGCACAGAGAAGCCATGCGGCTTCGTTACCTACGGTATCTGAGCAGGGCGGATTCAGACCACAGCTACTCTGCGATTTAGAGGTGCCTTTGATGCCCTCTTCAACTTATTTAATTCCTTCCTATTCCAGGACAAAATAAAGCTGAAGCAAAGACAAGAAGTGGTGGAAAAGAACAATCCCAAGAGTTTGATAGGGCCCTGATCCAAGGCAAACGAGGGGCAGTGGTAGGTACAGGCTGCGTGCTGCCATATAATGGAGGAATTTGGAAGCTAGAGCTGTTACCTACCTAGCAGCGTAACTGAGAGGTGATCAGCTCCCAGCAGAGATCTTTTAGAGGAATAAGCAGAGGTTTAGGAGCATGTAGGAAAGATTCCCACGAAGGGCTGGAGCTCACAGGGGTGCAGGACTGGACTCCGCTCCCAGTCACACACCACAGCTCCGCCTGGCACAGCCCTGCGAGAAACAAACTCTGTTTATTGCTTAAACAGAAACTTCTTACTCACACAGCTCCCCTGACAAATACACCCAAAAGGAAGAGAAGCCGCAAAGGGTGACACTCAGCGTGTGTATAAAAACGTGCCAGAAACCATGCATTGGCCAAGCCTCGTCCTCTGGCACTGCCTTCCCTATTCCCGGCTCGCATCACCCTGGGAGGGACCGCAGCAAACACCGCCGTATGCCACTGATATTTCAGGCTTGACAAACAGGCACTGGGACACGTCAGTGGCGCTCGCTGGGCTCGGCTCTGGGCGACGGGCAGATGCTTTCTGCTTTGTTCAGCCGTGAATCAGGCGATGGCAGCAGCATCCCTGGCTGCTCCAGGTTGCAGCGCTGAGGCTGTACCTGCACAGCGTGACCCACTGGGGGGCCTCTGCTGCTGCCTCACGCGTAATCACAGAGTCCAGAACGAAGCTTTCAGCAGATCTGTGACAGTTGCTGAGGGGTGCAAAGGCCCTTCTGCAAGAGATGGAGAGGAGTCGGCTCTTTGCTCCCTTATAACTTCATTTTCTCTCTTTCCTTAATGAAGCCTATCTGAGGGATGCTGCTCCCTGGCCTCTTTTTGCCGAGGAATATCTCTGTTATAAAAGGTCATGCAGAAAACACCAATTCACTCTGGTTTAGATACCAAACAGAGCTGCTCAAGAATATTTTTATTCTCCCAAACACTCACTACAGATATAAGATCTGAGGCAAAAAAAAAAAGTCAATTTAAATAAAAATCTCTATTTTCTCCCTATTTCTACATAACATTTTCCTTCAAAAGTCCAGTGGGAGCCCTTCGGAGCCAACTGCCTCCTGTTAAGTGTCTGCACAGCACCAGCACAATAGGCCCTTGCTCCTAATTGGCACCCTTGGGTGTCATCGTTATGTAAATGAGCAATAACCCCTCTTCACTCCCGATCCAAACAGCTATGGCAGGCTCCATTGCACCGTTAGGCATTGCTCGGTTTACTCCAAAACGGCTGCACGTTGAAGGGCGATTCCCTTAACGCACCTTCCCCAGGCAACCACAGCCTTGTGGAGCTGCCTCGGGCTCAGTGCTTGCAAAGTGCCCTGGGATCCCGAAATAAATCCGGGATCGGTTTGCGTAACACCAGCTTGGAGAGGCGATTTACCTCCCATAACACTCGGAGAAAGGCAGGAACTGCAACCAGCTGCAGGCAGGTATCCAGTTATTTCCATCGCTGCCGAATCGCTTGAGGCTGTACCGGTACAAAGGGACAACCCAGGCACCCCGTAGGTCTGTGCCGCAAATTCAGTTCCTCCTCTACCTTCTTACAGGCTTCTCCTGAGCTAAAATAATTTCGATTTCACCTATTTTAACTCACAGAGCCACATGTACTGTCCATGAGAGCACAACAGGGTGCAAATTCAAATACCACCACCCTTCATACCAGTTTATACCAGTGGTGTCTGTGGGTTACAAACACACGCAGTGTACAGACACTTAGGCCAAGAATATATATGCTGACTTATTTCTGTGGCTTAATCTGTAGTTAGGCATAAATATACTATACTTTTCCTATTCTATCCTATGTACTTCATTTTTCTTTGGACTCAGTAGTCACTGCACATTGGTATTTCTGCCCAGGCAGCTCTGAATGGGTGTTTCAAACTATACACAACACTGGGACTTATGTTCTTCCAGCAAGTGTTAAGAATAATATTTGGAGAGTGTTTTGGGTTTGTTGTTTTCTTCTCTGAAAATAAATATTTTTGGAAAAAAAATTTCACCACACTTTTTACCTTAAAGCAAATTGAAGATGTCAGTGTTTTACTTGCAGAAGCATGGGGCCATGTGAAAAGCCCCTCAGGTGGGAACAGCAGGGGAAATAGGGGAACCTCTAAGAGGTGTCTCAGGAAGCTGCAATCTCAGCGATGCTGGATAGTGGGGTGTCCAACAACCCTCAAACCTGGGGAGCAAATGCACCGAACTGCAAAAGGTCCCTCATGGCCTAAACCAAAGCAGCTACTGCATTTCTGGAGAAGCAGCTTCACAAAAGCCCGTCTGTGTAACATGGTTTAAGGCGAGGTAACTGAGTCACAGCAATTCTGGTTCCCAGGATAAACACCTGCAGGAGTTTTCATCTTCTGATCCCTAAAACCCCCTCGAGGTCCTGTGGACAGATTACAAGAACAAGCCCTTACTGAAAATCAGTCTGGAAAGGCTACAGCCAGGATGGTTGGTCCCCAGGCAGTGAAGGTGTATCCATAGGAAATGCAGGCTGCAGACTGGGAAAAGCTGGAGGGAAAAAAATCCAACCCAAAATACTCACAGGTTTGCTCTGTAATGACGGGAAGAGCCCCGAGCCATTCATTGGGTGCCTGGGCTGTTACCCAGAGGCAGCACCGCTGTTCTACGAGGGGATAACTCCTGCCTTCCTTAGCTTGAGGAAAGGAAAACCAAGTCCCCAGGTGCCATCTGAGCCTCTTTAATAAAGAGGATAAAAGAAGAGGCCCGACATGGTACTCTGTCATATGCAGCCCCAAGAAAACACTCGTGTCTTTGTGGAGACCGGCGTCAGCAAACGGAGCTGATGGCACCACCTGCCTCGGCTCCCAGTGCAGGTTTTGTCCTTCACGGGTCCCGAATCATGCCCTGCTGCTGGCACACACAGCGAGGGGGCATTTGTCTCCCCTCTCCGTAATCTGCTTTTTCAGTCTCACAGTGCAATGTTAAGAGGAGTGGGAACTCAGTGGGTTATGGGCTTGCTCATTTCTTGGGCATCACTAAGGAACAGGCAAGAGATGGAGGGGTTTTTACTTGCTGAGCGTTTCTAGTACAGAAAAAGGTTGTTCTGGTTTGATGGGAGAACGCAGCTTGCAGCAAATAGAAAAATTCAGATGAGATCATGACAAATCAACCAAAGGATTTAGTTACCTGTTACGCTGCTATACATGTTTTAAACAAAATTAAATTAAAATTGAAGAATAAACTCACATTGTTTCAAAACATAACATGAAAATGTTTCATTACAAAAGGCTGAAGTTAGCCTTTTGTTTCACGTTTAAACTTTTTTTTCTTGGGAACAGAAATTGAGTGAAGCTTCCATGTATTTTTGAAAGGGTCCAGTGTTGCTAATTCTGAAAAAAAAAAAAAAAGAAAAAAATAGAAAAAGAAAAGGGAATTGTGGGACTAACCCCAGAGCTGTATCAGGTTCATCACTGCCAGTCCAAATTGCTGAGGCAAAGCAGCTGCCAGCTGCAGCCTCCCCAAAGTACTCCAAATGTCTCCTTTGCCATGATCCCAGCCAAAAAGACCAACCTGAAAGCCCCTGAGAAGACCCTTCCCTATTAAAATCCACCAAATGCTCTATCTGCAGCCCAAGTGTCGAATTTGGGCTGTATCCTGAGGTCATCCCTGCTCCATCGCTGCTGGCCTCCGCTCTGCTCCTCCAAGGGATGCATCTCCTGGCCTCCCGCTGCTCTTGTGCAAGAGATGAAGCTTTCTCCTTGCGACAGGAGCGTTGTTCTCCTCCCAGCTGCACACTGTGGGAGTGTTTTGCAGGAATACCCAGTGGTTGGCCTGCTCCTGCCCTCATTAGTGCTGTGGTGAAATCCCGAGCTGGGACAGTCTGTTGAAACTTGGATCTTCTCTACCTGCTTCACACCCAGCACTGGATGCCAGGGGAGCATCCAGAGGGGCAAGCACGGACCCTTTATCTCAGCGTACAGCTCCAAAATGAGACCTTGCTACAACAGCATAAATAAATAGACAACTCTGCTCCTCCAAACCTTCCACCTTGCCCTCTTGGTTTGCTGCAGGCTTCTCTACTCCACATTCATCCTCGTGTGCCGCTTTGCCCTAATGCCGTTCTCATCTCTTCCATCTCTTATCTCCTTGTTTCCCAGACCCATCCTTCCCTCTTGCTGGATCTGCCCACAGCCGAGATTCAGATAAGCTGGCACCTTACCGAGGATCTGACTTCATGGGATGTTTCCAGCGTGGATCCTAACAGCAAAGAAACAGGGTCAACAAAGTGCCACCCGTGCTTTGGTCCTGCATGGGGGAGAAGGGATGTGCTGGCCACTGGACAGAGCCATTTTTCAGTTCATCTCCTCTCCCCATGTTCTCACGAGCCTGTGATGAGTCAGGATCCGAGCAGCTTCCAGGCAATTAACCCCAATTGGCTCTCCCCTCCCTGCGATGGCAGGTCCCAGGTATGCGGTACAGGTGGAGCTGGGTGCCGGCCGTGCTGGAGGAGCTGAGGTTGATCGTGAGCGATACCACGGGACGAACCGCTACTGATAAGCCGGGTTTCCTTCTCCATCAGCTGTGCAGGGCTGATTTCAGGGAGCAGCAGGCAGGAATTTGGCCAGGTTATGGCAGTTTACAATCTCCTTAATTCTTCATAAGCCAGAGGGGCCTCCAGACCTGTCCCTCCCACCCTCTCCTGCTTCTCTCTTTGGTCCTTCCCAATAAGCAGCATCAAGATATAGGAAACTGGCTGGGCAACATGAACACGAGGGCTATGGGGTGGATACTCTTTCTGATATTTGAAATCCTCTCTGATTTACAGTCCAGCTCAGCCTCATGTTTCTGGTACAAACCACTGTCCCTGCAAGTCCCTCAAGCTGTACATGCTGCCTGGCTGCAACTGGTGCTCAGCGTTCAACAGCAACCTCTGGGATAAAACACTGGGATGACCCAGGAAACAAGAGACCCATAAATATGGGCATT
>NW_010160653.1:10020-21299 GCF_000695765.1 Mesitornis unicolor | reverse complement strand
TCCTGCTGACAAAGCCTCCAACATGAGCACCCCACACAAGAAATAAATGTTCTGTCTCTGTAGGACCAAAATCCCATTAGACCGTGTCCTGAGACTGCACGCTTCCAATGGAGCTGCTGGCTAAATCTATGCTAACCACTTCGACAAAAGCCCTGTTTTTCAAATGCACCACCAAGACCCTTGACAAGCACGAGGTTCCCGAAATCCCACGCTGGTTATATCCACCACAAGCAGCTTTGCTGCAGAGCAAACTCACCTCCAAGTCTGCTGACTGCGGGCAGGCAGGGCACTGTGCCTGCCACGCAAATGTCTCCCACTGAAGACACCAACTCTGCAGATCCTCCCCATGTGAACGAAAGCAATTACAAGCTCTTTAATAAGGAAAAGGGAGCTGAAACAATTTTTTCAGATTTCAATCTTCAGGGCGTGTCTGTCTGCAGGCAGGCAGCCAGTGCAGCTCCCAGGTGCCGTAGTGGTCCCCGTCCTGCCTCAGGTATTTCAATGCGCTTGGAGTTTCGAAGGCAGCTTCAAGGGATGCCACTGCGGGGACGGGGAGTTTCTGCCTCCCAGCAGCCTCAGACACCACAGACTCCTCTCATACCCTTAGCAGGGAGTGATCTCTAAGGACCACAGCCCGTGGGCTGGACAAGGGAGTGACTACATCTGTGCTCTACTCTATCCCCACAGCCATGGAGGGAGCAGGCGATAGATACATGCCCGCTCACACAGTCCTCTGGGAAGGAGCCGATGTACAGCCAGCCCAGTACTCCACACTGATAAATTCTTCAAGTGCCTGAAATCAGCAGCCCACCATTTAATTTGGAACGATTCTGCTTTCCATGTAAGTGACTTTAAAAGATGCAATTATATCCCAGGAGATGAAACACTTACTATTCTTTAAAAGTTGATGGCAGCTCCTATTACCTGCAACTGCGCAGAAGGAAAACCTGCTAGCCATCTTCCTTTTTGATGGCTCGACTGCAACTTTTAAATGTTAATAACAGTTTTTTTAGCCTGCTGTTGTCAGGAGTTTGTAGGGCACTTGCGGTAATAGCTCCTTTGTGCCTAACAGCCACCTTGCCCTCGGTTCATTTTGGTAATGAGCTGCGTCCGATGTTGGACCCAGTTCTGAGGGCTAAATGAATGCCCTGGGAAAGGAAGCAGGGGTGCTTTGATCCTGTAAATGCAGTTTTCCTGGGGAGCACCACAGGGCACCTTTAGACTCCAAAGTGTCCGCAGAGCCCAGGCCAGCCGCCAAGTTCACATTACAGCGCTCCTGAGCCCAGTGCCGCACTCTCAGGTCTCCAGATGGGATCTCCCCTTGATGTTCGGGGCGCCAGGATCACTTTACCACGCTGGTCCCTGCCAAAGCTGCCCGGGGAGATGCTCTGTGCCAGGAAATGTTGTATCAGGGCCTTTCTGGGCAGGTACCACACAGCTGACCCAGGCCATGCAATGAGAAGTTAAACTCTTGGTGCCTCAACAGAAAGGTCATTAATAAATGACAAACTGTGTCCTAAACCAGTGTTTCTTTCCTTCAGCCCAAAGCCCATGTGGCATTACTTATGTGACCAACTGCAAAGCAACCCTGTCCCACCTACAGCCCTCCAGGAGCTGCAGACTTTCCACCTGTGCCACCATGCTGCTTTCCAAGGAGCTCTCACGTGCTTCTCCTGTTCCTGCATAGAAACACAAAACTAACCTCACCAGGAGGAAGTTGTGTACTAATGGAGGACATGGCCAGCGACCTGAATGCAGGCCCTTGGCCGCAAATATGGCTGAGGTCAGTCATGAGGAAGAATATCCTGGTTTAATGATAATTGGTGCCTATTCTGACCTTCACGGACCTCAAATTAAAGCATATTTAAAGCTTGCAAAAGGTTTGAGCCTTCTTCATTTGAATGTCCTGAACTCTGATGCAAATTTTGTCATCTGGATGTAACTCAGGGTCCAAGTCCATCTGGTGAAAGGTGCGACCCTGGTTTAACACACAGCAGATCAAGCCCAACTTTCACAAACCCAGAAGCAGGAAATCCAGGGAGAAGCAGCTTTTCCACGTAAGTTATGTGCAGCCAGGAGGCTCTCAGCCCCAGGAAGGCAGCGTTTGGGCTGCAGGGTTGCTCACTGTGCTGCTGGGCTGTACTCCAGCCACTAAGGTGAGGCATGGGCACGGATTTGCGTTCCTCTTGCATTAACCGGAGCCCACAATGCAAACTTTGTGCCAGTGTTAGGCCTTTGTGTTGGGTGTTACCTGATCGGCTGTGAAGCAAGAGCAGTGTGGAGAGATGGTGCCTGATCCAGCATAAACCCTGCAGAGCAAAGTTAACTCGTTCCATTCATTTCAGTGAGTTTGAACTGGTAAAAGAAGTTTATGCTGCACTGGCACTCTTTTTCGGGATGGCCAACATGGCCCTGAAGGTGAATCGCAGAAGCATCGAGTACTTGCGGCTGCAGCGGGGCCCAGATCAGGACCAGGCTGTGCAGGATCCCTGTGATGAGCCCAGCACCACGGTTTCTCAGGGTCTTGGTCACCGCGACCAGCGAACGCCTCCTCTTCCCCAAGCATGGGGAAAAGAGGTGAAAACCCAAAATTGCCACGGGGAAGCCTGCACAGAACTCATTAACACAAGCAGCACAGACATGTTTCAGCTGTGGCCAAGACAACGGCTGCAAAGCTACAAATGCACAATTATAATTTCTCTTAATTCACTTGCAACCACATATCCCACAAAAAGAAAAATCAGTCAGAGCAGATGAATTTGGCAAAGACAGGAGCGACTGAAGTCAGGACAGAGTGGCATAAAGTTAATTAGAGCAGCATGCAAACCTGCCTACCCCGAGATCATCTTGGGGTGCCGCTGTACTTGGAGCTGTACAAACCTACACAGCAGGACCACCCCCAAACTCGCTGCTGTTACCTCCCAAAATTACCAGAGCTGGGTACACAGTTTCATTACTCTAATTACAAGGCATTAATTCTTAATTGCTCAACTAATTTCTGTATTGGAACAGGAAGAAGTACGTAAAAGATGTTTACCGCACCCGCATGCCATTGACCTGAAGCATTGATGTCTGAAGATGAAAGCAAACGGGGAGGAAAAGTTTGTTTTGCTTTCAAAGGGCTTTGCATTCATGTCACAGAGCCACAGACAGAGCAGGACAGAAAATCCCATTGAAGCTTCATGATGTTGCAGAGACAGCACAAAGTTTTGCCAAGAAAAAACAATGGTTTTGTAACAGAAAACTAAAATCTCTCATTGGTGGAAATTGCAGCTTCCAATTAAAACATGATAAATTTTAGAAACAAAATTCATGTGTTTTCTTTGGCTGGATGAATAAAATAAACTAAGCCTAAGAACAATGTCCCAATAAATCTGCTGAGGAAGGACATCTCTGCTCCCCAGCTCACGCTGAATCCAGCTCATCCACCCATGAGGAGGACCTGGAGCAGCCATGGGCTGAGCTGAGGGGTGGGGATGGGGAAATGGAGAAGATGTTCACCGAGCTTGGAGGGAGGAGATGAAGCAAGGACTGCTCGCCTCCTCTGTCCCAGCTTCACCACTCCCATCCCTTCCTTTCCAGGGTGCTGATTTCACACTATTTCAGAGACAAACAAAACAAGGCAGAGCAGGAGAGAGAAAAACAATCTCAATCTGCACACCTCCATCCCACACAGGTCCTGGGGAGGTGGAATCGGAGAAGCAGAAAGTGCTGCAGCTTACTCAAAATCTCTTGAGAGGCTGTCAGGGGTCACAGGCTCAAATTTTACCTGTGTTGTTCAGGCTCTGCTCACTTCTGCCCACACCCAGACTGCTTCCCAGGTAGCTCACTGCCATGCCCCTGCTCTATAGGTAAATTAAGAGGTGGACAGATTTCAGAAAGATATGGGGTGATGCGCAGGGAGGAAACTCAGCGATCAGACAGGAGCAAGTAACAAAGACTCAAACCTCTCCTCTTTTGCCTCCTCTGCGTACTTGTACAGACACCATCCCCATTGCACTCATGTATCATTTTAGACCCACACTTTGGTACAACATGCTACAGAAAAGAGCTTCATTTCCCCGCGCAGGAGGAGGGATTTAAGGTATCAGTCCAAGTCTCCCTCATTCCCACCAGATCCCAGCATCAGCAGGTAAGGAAGGGACACCCTCCTCTTTCTCCTCTGCAGATGAAGCAGGGGGAAGCAGCACCCCAGCTCCCCCAGGACCACCTTCCCTGCCCAGCCCTACCTGCAGAGGCTCCTCAGCTGTGGCTTTCCCCAAAAGTCCAATGCAGAGCAGCCTGCAAGCGATCTCCTGGCACTTTTGCCCAACGAGGACTCACAGCAGGGATCTCTGATCCTCCCTGGCAGCGAAGGTGGCTGTGGGCGAGGCCGAGTGCTTACCTGTGAGAGGGCTGGCTCCTGGAAACCAAGCCTTGTTTTGAGGAGGAGACTTGGGTGTGTTTCGCCCTTCAGGGGAATCAAACAGGTTTCTCCATTCAGACAAGGTCTCCCCTCCCTGTAAGCTCTCCTCTGCATTCTTCACATTCTCCAGCAAATGCTGTGTTCCCCAGCCCTGGGCTGCGATGGGACAGCAGAGAGCAACCCCCCAGCTCCCACTCCACTCAATTTCTTCTCAGACCAAGTGCTGACAGACAGGTTTGTCTCTCAGGAAGGGGGAGCAGGCACCCTCTGCTACTCAAGAGTCTCAGAGCCGCTTCCAGCAGTGGTACCCAGGTAGCATCAGTGACTGGCACTGCAATTAGCACTCAACAGTGATTGTCTAGTTCTAACTAATTAAATGAGGTACACAGGTGTGAATACCGCTATTCACTGCAAAAGAAATTGCCAGGTATTCTGCTCTTCCCCAGTTTATTTCCCCTTCTAATTGCTGTGGTCACCGCGAGATCCCTGAGGCCCAGCTTTGGTGAGTGTCTGAACGGACACAGCAAGACCTTAGGACACACTTTTTGCTGATTCCTAAAGACCGGTGGCTGGGGACGTGAGGTTGGAGAAGGTTCTGGGAAGTCAGGGCTTCCACTTGGGAATGCCATAGGCTGGTAAGAAGAAGGTGATGAAGCCCCAAGCAGGTACCTGTCAGGACCTCTTCCCACCAGCACACACATTCCCCTGCCCCACGAACCCATCAGAAGTAACGTCAAGGCTGCAGTAAATGATCTGCTGGAGAGAAGCTCTCCTGCGTTCTCTTAGCAGCTTGGATCTGCTGTAGGATGGGGGGCAAACCACCAGCACGATGGGCTGGGCTATAACAGAGCTCATAACCCATCCCTGGCTCCCGGCAAAGATAACGTCTGAAAGCCCTGATGTCAATGTTATTCCCATCCCAGATCTTGCTCTCTGATTGCTGCAGCACCAGCAGCAGCAGCGCAGGCTGGGCTGAGCTCCCTCCTCCAGAGGCTGCCAGTGATCCCCGCTGAGATAAGCACAGGAGAGAAGACATCATATTCACAAAGCCACACCCTGCACTCGCAGTGGACACAGAGGGGTGTCTAACTCGGGAAAATGTAAAATGTTTAAAGGGGGCTGTTTAAAACACAGCCCAGACCCTACTGCACTAAAGCACACTCTGCTTCAAGGCTCCAGCTTTGTTTTCAGTAACCCCTGAGTCATCCCATCATTTGCTGAAGGTTCGTTCAGGTTCATTCCTGAAATAATAGTGACTAACAGCATGGCCAGCCTTTCAGGTACAATCGGTCCTCTGCCAAGCAAGCAGAAGGGACACCCCAGGGCCTAAGGACTATGCTTATTTTCCAGTGTGAACACACTGTTCCACCATGACTGTTCAAAAAAAAAAAAAAAGCACCTATAATGATCACTTTAATATTAAACATCAAAAGAAATGGATAAGGAGACCCTACAACAGTACACACAGGAGCTGAGTGTTGATTCACCAGATGTAGACAACTATTTTGTTGTCCTGGCACATGTGCAGGCTAAAACACTATTTTGTCTATCAGCATTGCTCTCTTCCTCAGAAGAAAGGCAAAGAATTGCTTTTCTAATTAACTAAGAGATAAGTGCAGTATTAAGTAACATTTTGTTATTAGCTTGACAATACAGATCCAAGCCTATGTACAAACCATCCAAAGACAGGTCTTAAAGTCAGGGGTGTGGTGGCGAGGTAGAACAGCAGAGAGTGTATTTCTGAGTTGGCACCTCCAACTGAGGTGCACCAGTTGTTGGCGAAAGATGCGCTGCACAGCACGTAGAGCAGCGAGACATGTAGAAATGTCATGCGAGACGCATCTCCACATCATGAGCTACCATCCAAGCCCTGGCAAACCCCACTCTCTAAAGTCTCCTCAATCTTCAGCCTCCGTGTTCAACCTCCTGATGCCACCCAAAGCTCCACTGAGCCAGCACTGACCTTACACAGCCTTTCACCATTGCAGGAGCCATCTCCCTTGCTGCCAAACACCACTTTCTGCAGAAAGAGTAAAGCAGGGAAACTCTTCTATCCATGGTTGTGCTAAAGAGAAGCAGAGAAGTGGATGCTCTAGGGACAGCATGGATGTCACAGGCCTCTCTGGGAGTGGGTTTCCCAATTAACAGCAAAAAAGAGGAAGAGAGAACCTTAAAAAGTCTGGAAAGAAGGAATTCTCAAGAGCAGTTGTGCTCCAGGACGTGGAACAGGACCCTGTAGCTTTCTCCCATGGACTGCAACAACACCAGAGGGTCAGAAACATTCAATATCACGGAAGATGTAGTACATATGTATATATGTATTAGCGTACAAGTGTAAACCACAGCTTTCTCCTGTTTCCCAGTAAGGAGAATAGGACAGGAACACACTTTTTTGCCCCCTTTTTCTTTTTTTCCCCTGTAGAAAAGCCTTTTCATACTCTTTATTCAGCCAAAAGTAACCAGGCCAACCATGCAGACAGCTCACCTTGGACAGGAGATCTCCAGGGCTGCGGTGTCACTGTGGTTCACAGTGCTCCCCCTCTACAAACACGGCTCAGCAGTCACATCCACGGCACTTCGCAGCAGGAGCAGTCAGGGAAAAGCAGTCCCAAACAAGCCTGTGTGGGTTTATCCCAATTAAGCTCTTAGATCTCTTTCCAAAGCATAGCTGGATGTCGCTCACACCAGCAGGCAGAGAAACCCTGATGGGTGCTTTTCTTCCTCATAATTACAGTAGCATATTCAGTCTTTAAAGAAAGCATTTCAAAATCACAGCAGTGGCCAGAGGCAGAAGTTATTTGCCAGCGAGTGGCAGGCCTGTGTGACATCTGCAAGAGCACCACGCCACGGGGCTGCTGAAACGCAGCACCACCAGGCCGCTCCAGACCAGAGCCTAAAAACGGTCCAGTAATTCTGTAGGGGAAATCAAATTTACTCCACTTCAAGTAGTTAAACTGAGACAATCAGACCAGGAGCATCATCTCTCTGGCTTCTAGAAGGAGCTTAGGGATAGACTCCAGATTTATGTTAGGAAGCCATTCAGTAGGCAGCAAGTGTGTGCGCGTGCACATGTGTGTGGCGGGAGTGAAACTGTGTCTTTTTGCGAATATATATAGGAATAACTATGGTCCGATACTATTTTGAAGCTAGCAAAACGGCAACTCTTACCAATGCAAGAAGCAGCAGCTTTTTCAAGCTGGCAGCTACAGGTTAAATATTGACAAATTCATGATGCTTCGGGAGAAAGCCGCCAAACGCAGCTTCACTGGCAAGACCGGTCCCAGCTGGGAACAGCTCAGCTCACCCGCATACCTGTGGAGCAAAGCCTGCATGTACTGAACTCAGCAACAAAACCACCCTTATCTTCATCAGTCTGGGAGCATGAGCCAAAAGGGGCATTTTTTCCCCTGTACCAGGTTAAAACCAAGAGCCTGGAGTATCTGACTTTATCAAGAAACGGATTTTCTCTGAATCTCCTTTACAAGAAAAGCACAAGCTCCTCTCGAATGTGCTTCACAGTGAGAGCTGGTTGGTGCCTGTTTCACTGCTGTTTATCTGCCTCCCTCAGATTCTTGGTGTGCTGCAAAGATCACTTGGGATCAGTGAGACATGGGAATTGCATCACACAGGGAAGCTGCAGCCACAGAAACCACTGAGGCAGAAGAGAACAGCAGGACCATTTAGCTAAAAATAAATAAATAAATAAATAAAAATAATTTAAAAACAGAAAGTAACTTGACCATAGTGTATAAGAAGTGTCTTCTGCTATGGGCATGCTGCTGCGCCTTCCAGAAACAGCCAGTTTTAAACCAGTTTGTATAACTCTACAGTACGTTCCTCCCCAGAGGTGCAGCAGTGGTCCACAGGTAGGAACCTGCTCAACCTTCAAAACCCAGGCAGCCAATGCTACAGGCAGATGGTTGGACTGATCAGTGCAGCAATTTTTGTCATTCCTATGACAGCAACGGACTTCTGCCCAGAGGCCACGCAGCCTCCCTGACCAGCCCAGCTTCTATTTGAACAGTTACTACAATATATTCTTCTTTTGTTAGCATTTTCTAGTCATGAAAAATTAGTCAACACCACTCTGGAGCACTGAACTCCACTGGTTTTTCTATAACACTTCCTCCTGTGTAACTACCTGGCCCCTGTCCTTGCACTGAAGGTGGAAGGGGGGTGACTAACACAGAAATCCTCTGGGCTTTTGCCAAGGTGACAGAAACCAAAGCCCCAGCAGAGATCAAGCAGAGCTGTGATGTGCAGAAGGGTGTAAAACCACTACACCCATTTGTTACAAGGGAATCAAACTGGTTTTTCACGAGGTATCATTACAACGCGCTGCCAGAATGCCAGACCTCACCTTCCTAATAGCAGGTAGCAGAGCAGAATGGTTCATCCTTGACTACTTTGTGCTGGAATACAATAATCTCCCCCGTGGCCATGAAGACACACCTGCACAGGAGGTCAGGAGCTCTCAGCACTGAGGTAAAATAACGCTGTCAGCAAACGCAGGGCAAAAGAGCGGCTGTGGCTGTGCGCCAGCCCAATGGCATTGCTAAGACAGTAAAACATGTGCAGTCTGGTAACAGAAACACCTCAAACGGGCTCTGTTGCAAGCGGGGAGATGCCTATTTATTTCTCATCACCAGCTCAGCAAGCTTCCTCTGGGCTCTAAGGCAAACACGTTGCTTTCCTTCTCCCATAATAAGCCCCAAGTTGCCCCATCGCTTAAATCTGTGGAGCTGGCACTTTCCAAAGGCTTGCACAAGCGTTAGTGAAACTCAGTAAACAATCCTCTTCAGGAGCAGGGTTCAGCTCACTCAATGCCATGTTTGGTTCTGCGGTGCCAAAAAGGTGTGGAAACTCACGCCAGTGCTTGGTGTTCCTCAGCATCAGCAGATTTAACATATGCAAGGATCTACAGCATCAAAAAGAAGCCCTTTCAAGGTTTCACAAAAGGCTGCATTCTAGTACTGTAATGCATTGTAGAGCCCTGTATTTGTAAGTCACTGAAGGAACTGAGCTTGATCCACATGCTTACATGATGCAAACATTATCCTCCACCTGAAACCTCCCCACATATCCACCTCAGGCTTGGCTTCAGTTTGCCTCTGTGCCTTTTTGCTCACTGGACATGCAAGGTAATTCCTGACCTGCTTCGTCATCACTTGCACCTCTTAACCTGTTTCAAGTGATTGCAACCAAGCCACCCTTTCTCCTTTTTTGGCACTGAAGACAAGCTTCCCACACACTCCAAGGTCAAGGCTGAAAGGTACTTTGTAGACTGTAACACTCCTCCTGTGCATGTCCCCTTTGCAGGCCCTCTGTAAGAGGGAAATGGGGTTTTTGGTTACCTTAAGCAACAGAAGATATCACCTTTACCTCTCCCACTGCTTGTCTGAGGTCAGCAAAATGAGGAGCTGCAGCAGGAAAAAGCCAGAAAACCAAAGCAAGAGAGATAAGAAGTTTGACAAGAGTGCTCTAGGAAAGTCTCTGAAGTCTTTAGCAGTTCCTGTTGAGCATTGCTAAGAACAACAGATTGCAACTGCATTTGACCCTAAGTATTTGGAAGGAAATTTGGATAATGGCATTTTGCTTTGTAGCCTTCTACATGCTGACATACACACACAAGATACAGGTTGCAAAGAGGCAGCATGACAAATAAATACCAGGCAGGAAAGTACAGAAGGACCTCATTGGCTTGCCCAGAAAACACAAGATGGGACTTACGCAGCTGCTTATTAGGATGGCAAAATGAGCTGAGAGGTGGAGGCTTGATCAGGGACAGAAGAGGCTATGGGTGAAGCAAGGTTCCTCCTCTGTTGTGGCCAGGAGTACAGGCCCAGCAATGCCAGGCTCCACCACAGCAGCAGTGCCGGTTTACTCCTGTTTTGGCAAACAGCAGCTAGTCAGCCTGCCAGAAATGCTGGGAACAGACCTAATTACATAGGGAGTACCAAGTCAAACCAACTCCAGCATGATGCAATGCTGCTTTCCATGCCCAGCACTGCGAAACTGCCCGCCCCCATAACAGCAAACCCCTGATTTACCCTTCTTGTGTCAACCAGACACGTGAGGGAAATACTGCCTGCTGGTTTTTTTTGTCCAGCAGACTTGAACTTCCAGTGCCTCTTGCTTCTGTAGCACCTTCTGGCTGTTACCTTCACCTCTTACCTTGACAGTCCTCTAAAGATGCGGGGAGATGAGTAACCCTCCACCGAGTCCTTCCTCTGAGGACTGAGACAGCATTTGGGGACTGGTTGAAGCTGCTAGGCAGACCTAGCTGGGAAATGCCACCTAGAGGCCAAAATGTGCTTTTACCTGGTTTTTATGTTTGACTTTAGCTGTAGCGCTTGCTCCTTTCACTTCAGCACAATCCCATTCTCTCACTGCCTCTGTGCAAGGGCAGTATTATCTCTACTTTGCAACTGAGAAGCTGAAGTTCTTATTTAGCAACGAGTTTAGTGTCAGTCGACGACATTACAAAAACTAGAAGTGGGCTCAGCTTTCCAGAAAGGAGCAAAGAACAAACATAACACCAGTCCTTCCCCATTCCTTAAAGCAACTGAGATGCCTGGGAACAAAGCTGTGTCTCAGCCAGGCGTGGTTTCACCCTGTGAGTGTTTTTGTCACTTTTTTTTTTTAAATACAGATGAGGCACTGGTACACTCTTACAGAAACAGTGAGGGAAGAAAGGGTCTTTCCATGAACACTGAATTTGTGCCGGCACATTGATGCATCCCACGGAGGCTCACACAGCTTAGGTCTTTGAGAGCTGCATCTGTCTCCCACTGAAATGGGACATGGGATGACACAAGCAGATTCTAGAAAACCCAGGAACCACAAGGCTGTTTTTTGAACAAGATCCTGCTGA
>NW_010160653.1:0-9989 GCF_000695765.1 Mesitornis unicolor | reverse complement strand
AATTGCAGAATTCAAGCTTTAAATATTTAGCCCTACAGGCTGGGGAAAAAAAAAGCCCAAGGTGGCTGACCAGTGCAAAGCAGAACGGTGTGAACTGTCCCAAGCAACTGGCAGGTATTTACTTCAAGATGAAGGAAGGCAAAGGTTGGTAAAACTAGCTGTTACAGCAGCAAAGAAATGTCCAGGAAAAAAAAATCCAAACATGAAACTCTCCAGAAAATAGCCAGAAGTTAAAATAAAACTAATTTCTAAGCAGTATATTGGGTTCCCAGATGAGGTTAAGGCTCATTGAGTGAGGCATTTCCCATGCTTCTGAAATTTGAAACACCAAAACTCCTGGGGAGCCAGGAATTGGCACAGAGGGAAGCTCCAACACTAACCTAAACTCTTCATTTAAAAACAAACCAGAACCCAGAACTAAAGCACTTAGAAAGATTATAGGGTAAAGGATGCTTAATAGAAATGTCAAACTCAACAGCCTGGTGAACATAGTATTATGATAACCATTTTCTTGTGGAAAAGAGGTTTTTTCATGTGCTAAGTGGTCAAAGCAACAAAAAAAATCACCATTACCAGCAATTATATGTCAGACAAGATGAGAGCTTTGGGCAGTTGGATTTCCAACCAATGTAATTCTTACGGGAAGTGAGCGAGTTATGGCAAAATCAGTTGTGCTGACTGAAAAGAGCCACAGCAAAGGTTTTAACCCCACAAAGGGAAGGATTAAAATCCTGTTTGCGCCGAGATGTTCCGAATGGGATCTGCCCTTTCAAAGATGGAACACAAAATTAGGAAGTCATCTCTTGATTTATTTGGGTTATTTTTGAACAGAAATAGGCTCCCACAGAAAGAAAGGCACATGCTTCCCTACAAAGAGAGGCCTAGTATGCCTTTTCTCAGGTTTCCTTCTGATGACTCAGTAAGAAGCCAAATCACCCACCAGTCATGGCGGGAATATCAAAATCAGCTTCAATGATTTACGAGACAGTGGCAGAACTCCTTTTCTGGCATGTGCCACTCTTTCATTGCTTTTGTACAGGAAAAAAAGCCAAATCCCGGAGAGGAATCAGTTGCGATAAGTATTTCATGAACCAGTCTGCAGCTCTGAGAAGAGGTGGCCATTATCACCAGAGCAACAAAACAGAGGACAAGGGTGGAGAGGGAAGGCGAAGGAATGCTGATACGCTGGATTGGGACTGAAGAGGGCACAGTGGGGTGTTTATTCATAGTTCAGCAGCTGTTTCAAAACAAGAAGTCACATCAAAGGAAAGAACTGTTAGCACGACTCCTACAGGAGGGCTATTTCAACCCTGATAAAGCCATCTTGATAAAGGTAAGGAGGAGGAGGACTTTGGGAAAACTCCCCGTTCCAGAGAATCAATGACATTTGCTTCAGTGTTTATGTTAAGATGTCAGAGCAATTACGAAAATCAAGTAGGAAAAAAACCCATCTAGGACTTCTCAGGCCTTAGCCCGGCGTAGGTGGGGGTAGCTTTGCAAAGTCCTGGCTATGGCTTCGTCCAGGCTCACCACTGGTTTGTAGCCCATGTCTCTCTTGGCCCGTTCACAGCTGTAGTAGTGAAATGTTCCAGCCAATGCTACCCGCATGGGGGTAAAGGTGGGCTTGATGGTGACCAGCGGACTCAGCAGCCACAGCACCAGAGACAGGGCCAGGGCCAGGTAATATGCCAGCCAGTAGGGAATGTGGTACTTGGGAGGGTCGTAGTTCAAGCCAGTCAAGATACGGGACGTGAAAGCCCAGAAAGGAACTGGATCGTCGTTTGTGATATGAAATGCCTGAAAGAAAGGAAGACAAAAAGCCAGATGATAAAATCATGACAGTTTCACAAATTTGTCTCTGTGATGGCTCATCTCATGTTCATGATGAGAAGACTGACGTCCCTGACTTGACTGAGAACACCTTTTCATGAGAAACTGCTCTGCACCAACCACCTCTGGCTGAAAAGTGGTGAATCTCTTCTTTGGTCAGAAAGCCAGCTGCTTCCAACATGCCAGAGGTTAAGATTACACACATATGGTCACACAAGCTGAACGACATGACCCAACACAAACACATTAAATCACCCCAGCTGTATGTACAGCACATGCCTGGAGCACGGTGGTGCCATGAAAATCTATAAGAAGTTTCTCTGTTCTAAACTCTATCATAAAAACTAAATAACTTTTGTTTCTTATGTACGCATCTTGGCTGCCCACAGGTCTGCCTGGATTTCCTTTCACAGGGAGTTTCATAGTACAAAGTTAAAGTGTATTCATGCATCTTAGCCCATGTGGTCGCACACAACAGTCACCAGATGGGCAACCATTTATTGTACCCACAGACAGAATAAAATTCACCCGTTTGTGTGTGCTAGTTCTACTTATCTCCAAGATAGATGTTCAGTACAGACAAAAATCCGTGTGAACTACATGACACATGAAGCCAAGCGAGGCTTGCAGATGAAGTTCAGCAAGGGGACACCCGTCCCCCTGTGCTTGCTCGGTCCTTCCTTACCTTCCCACACAGTGGTGAGCCCTGGTAAAGATTTTCTGCAGCCAGGATGTGCCCATGGACCACGTTTTCCACATAGGTGAAGTCTACCAAGTTTTTTCCATCCCTGCACAGGAAAAGGGAAGATGTTGAGCCCTAAGGCAAGTTAGGTGGAAAATCTGCTTGTGGCAAAAGGAAAGACTTCCTCACAAGGTGTATTTATTCCAAGTTGCCTCTTCTCTTGCTCTCTCGTGCTGCAACTCTAGGCTATACCCTGTCAGAGAGCTGAAATTGCTACATCTTATTTTGGAGACAGAGGAAAGGTTATCATCGTCTCAGCTCTTGCTAAGGCTCTAAAAGTTGGCATTTCTGTAACAGCACTATTTTTAAGCCTCAGAAGTTACCAGGTTTCTAGGTGTTGCGATCCACAGAAGCAGAACAAATCAAAACAGAGTGGTAACTCACACAAAGCAAGGCACTTGAGGACAAGCTTTCAATTATGAATTGCTTGGCTCATCAAATTCTGACTTACTCCCTCAACAAGCCAACTTCAGCCCAAGATGAAACAGATTTAACCCACCATCTACACAGGCATAGAAAATGAATCTGCACATCACTTTCAAGAGTCCAGCTAAATGAAACAAATGGTTTGTTACAAAACCCTTGCAATATTCATTTGGCCATAAAACCAGTATTGCTGCAATCCCCCATCCTGCGAAAGAGTAATTTTCATTTCTTACATTCACGGGTGAATGGCTATTTTATTTGCTTTCTTTGTAAGGGATATACAGGTCTGTGCAGTGGCAGCAAAATTCAAATGAGGAATGCATGATTGAGCTGGAAGAGAATGCAGACTTGCATGAAGTGGAAACCTTGAGTTTGTGTAGGTTTGCTGCTGAGAGAGCAGTTGGAGGCATCTTGATTTAATACTGTTCCCTTCCAAAAGGGCCTTGTATGTTCAGCATCAATTTTAACAAAAGCTATAAAATGACTGAGCCTCACTCACCCAATTATGAACTTCATTTTGCCACTCTGAGCTGCTTGGATGAGAATGGGAACCAGCTGAGGGTCTCTAGGACCAAATATTCCATGGGGACGAATAGCAGTAGTGAAGAAATTGTTGTCTGGGTCATTCATACTGAGCACTTCCTGTAGGGAGAAAAGATAACCAGATCAGGAGAGAAAGGCTGGGAAGAAAAATACGGCTTACTAATATATTCCAAGATCATCACTAAACAAATGACTCTTCCTTTGCTCCCATCTCCTCTCCCACTTCTCTTTAATGAGAAAAACAAAAATCTGTTTTCATTATTGAACATTTAATGAATTGACAGGCAAAATACTGCCTCTCTCATTTAACACCACAGAAACCAGAGGAGATTTAAAAGTTCCTTCACTCCATTAATTCTTTACGGGCATGTTGGAGGAATGGAGGACACCAAGGAATTCAATCTCTGTCTCTCTCATCAATCTATGGGAGATTTCCATCACAGACCTTCTCCATCTCCTTCAGAAAGGATGTGATTCTATCTTCGTGGCAGCAGCAAGTGCTAAGCAGATTTAGCCAGGCATGCTTGAAGAAAATTTAATTCTACTGGGAGTTTCCAAACTGATTTTTAACAGCTGCTGGATTTTCTATTGAAAATCCAAAAACAACACATATAAACACTGAACACTTTTGCTGTTTCACCCAAAACAAAGGCATAATTAGAAGCACATTGGGCTAGACTTGATTGCTGCTCCTAAGCTTCCACTTTAGTAGTCCACTTTACTGCAAAGTGGTTATGCCTGTGAATGAACAGATGTTTTTAATGCTGCGTTTTCAATTAAGCTCTTTCTCAAGGAACAGAAGAAAAATTCTTAAAGGCTAATATTCGACTTCAGAGGACACGCTGTTAGCTTCAGTATGGAAGAAAGTCTAAATTCTTCTTGCACAAAAAGTGAACATCCTTTCCACAACTGAATTGCAAGCCAATGAAAAATGTTTGAAAAAATGTTTGTTTGCTTCAATTTAAAACATTCTCACACCATGTTTAAACCACAAATACTGCAGCATCAACAACCTGAAAAAGAACAGATACTGGTGATCTGGAAAGCCCAAGGTAGCGGACATGCAGATGAAAGGGAAATTTTCAGATCTTTTTTAAGAAGAATATTCTCAGTCTACGGCCAATATCATTAGGTTACAGCCTGTCATTAGGCTGGCACGCTCCTTCACTCAGCCCACATCTCCATGTCAACTCCTTTCCCAGTGGCTTGTTCACAATCCCAGCTGCAACTCCAAGATGCAAATCAGGTAAATGTGGTTCTGAAACAGCTTTCCAGGAGAAGCAGAGAAAGCAAAAAGCTCCCTTCAACTGCTCTGAAAACAAAGCTGGATCAGTTAAGAGATGGGATTATCCCATGGCTCTTGCAACGAAAGTGACATCTCTGCCAGTTTTTATTCTTTCTCTAAAAACAACCTGTCCAGTGTAACACACTATTTCATTCAACTTCCCTGGTAATTTATGTCACAGCTTTATTTTCTTCTCTTTTTGTTAAGTGAATACAGTACTTCGGAGTTTCACCAGCCAAGGAAGATATAACTGAGTACGTATGTATTTGGGCTGCTCAGCAGCTGCCAGGAAAGCACCCCCAGAACCCAACCAGGGAAAAGAATGGGGGTCACTGGGGCAGACGCAAGTGGCTGCTGCCTGTCACACTTCTCTGTTACAGGACAAAGGAGTCCACAGCTCACTTACCTCCATGCTAAGAAGAAGAGGGCTAAAGTCAGACAGATTTGTCTAAAAGAAGGGAATTTTCTATTTCAGGTATGCTCTGAAAACTCTGGCAGGCGTCGCTACCTATGCAAGATTCTGCACAGATATTCTCTGCAACTGTAAAAAGAAGGATCTCATTCTTAATGAAAGGAGGACTCGAGAACAACGGAGATCTGTTTGGTCTCGAAGAGCCTCTTGTGTACCCTAGGGCATGCCCTACTTTTCGAAGGGCAGTTTTGAGCATCGAAAATAACAGTGTCAACCACATGATGACAAATACCTTCTCCTGTAGGATCTTCGTCTCTGTGTAGTAGTCGATAGGATTTTTTGCATAAGGGAGGTCTTCTGATCCATTTTTTATGTCTGTGCCCTCAAAAACTACACTGGCACTGCTAGTTAACACCAGTTTCTGTAATAGATGCGAAAGAAAGCAGTTAAAAGCCTAAGACAAAAGGATCATTATTTACAAAGGCTGAGTAAAGACAATAATAAAGTTTAATCAACGTATTCTACAGATAATAAAACTAAATCTAGAACACAAGTTAGTAGAAGATGATCTGAAACTGCAGGTAAGAAAACTCCCACTCTTTTAATTGACTCTGTCACATTGTTCAGTGCTACCTTAAGGAGACTCAAACATTTCAACAAACATTCAAGGCAGCCAGTCAAGGGGAAAACATCTCCAGGAAAACCAGAGAGCCCGCTTGGCTTGGCGTATGTTACCACTTAACATGCAATGAATGTTTTTAAGATGTATTTGCTCATCTTGATGATAACAGTATCACAGTAAAAAAATAATTCTTATCTTGGATGCTTTTGTTGGATAAAAATATACCCTAGTGGATTCAAAACAGGAAGTCAGTGATGTATTTAAGGAATCAGAAACGTGATTTTAAACAAGATCCACATTGTAACAGAGAGATAACTAGAGTCAGGGAGTTCCAACAAAAGGTAACTCCTTGCTCTGTCAGAATCCAAACTAGGTAAAAACCAAGTGGCCCATTTCGTACAACAGCTTATTACACAATGTGGGGAAAACATCCCAACAACCACAAACTATGGGGGTGGGAGTCCTATGTGATAGACATAATTTAATTTGCTAAGAATTTAAATGAAGACTCATGTGATATCAAAATAATGTAAGAAAAAAACAACCCAAAACACAACCTTGCCTGAACAGCAGCCCGGTTTCCTCTGGCTCTTTCTTTTATGGGCAAATTACTTTCTAAACCAAATTATACTGAGCACCAATGCGTTCCTTCTCATCATATGTCAAAGAATTCACACAGGTAATACTTGAATATATGAATACTTCTGCTGCAGGAAAAGCTCTTTTTAGAGCTGTCCCCTTATTAAAGCATGAAAGAATCCACTTGTGAGATGTGGTTCTCCCGTGTGTGATTCCCAGACATGTGGTAGGACAAATTTTAATGGATACTTTTCCTGCATCAGGAAGACTGCAATGTTTAGGTTTTCTCTGGCAAACATGGACTGAGCTTACACCAGGCACTAAGTGAGAGACCAAGAGACTCTCTCTCTCCTACTAATTTTCACAGAATAAGTAGGAATTCAGTATCTCAGAGGCCTTTGCCCCTCTATAGAACTAGTTTGAAATTGGTCCATGCTGCAACTGTTACAAAATCACATCAGCATCTCATAGTTTTCATGTGCTTTTCTAGCCTTACCTGCACTCCAGCTTCTTTGCAGGCTTCAATGACTGCTTTGGTTCCCATAAAATTCACCTTATAAAACAGCTCCCTGTTGTCACTTGAAGGTGCTGGGGACGCGCAATGAAACACCACTGACACACCTTGTAAAGCTGGAAGCAAAGCCTGGAAGATACATCACATGAGACAGCAATGAAGCAACAGCAGTAGTGTCTACTCAGTAAAAAAAAAAAAAGAAAAAAAAAGGAAGGAAATAAAACAGTTATGTTTCTCATTGAAACAAACCCACTAAATTTCAAATCATGTTCTTTCCATAAAGGTGAGCAGTTGGAATAGGATTAGCATCCAGGATTTTCACAATGTCTTCTCCTTCTGGTTAGGTAAAAAAGCACTACATAATCTTTTCTTTCCAGAGAAGAACCTGGGAACCTTCTGAGACCTGGAGGCTGTCTAGGCTTAACTACTTGCAATAGCCTCAAGTGCAGGCATAAGACTCAAAATTACCTGGAGACTGGAGTTAGAAAACTCAGCGAACAGCAGGCTTAATGGTCAACAGTACCCATGGCAATGTCTGTGTCTGAGACGAGTGTCACAAAGCTCTGAGATGTGATGCTTTACAGTGGTGGGGAGATGTCTCTCCACACTGCATGCAAATGTATTTTGCCAAGGCTGACACACGTGACTGAGTTAAGGACAAGGTCTTGGTGTGCTTTAGCTATTAGGATAATGCACTCTGCCATGCTCACGCAGCTGAGATTTGCTGGGAGAGCACCCACAGGCAATTACTAACAGTGACTGTAATTAGGCTGTATAGCTGAGCTAACAGTAATGCAAATCATAATACAAAAACAAGTTCTGTTCTTTCCAGCTTCAAGCAGACGTCAAGTCTTTAAATTTTCTAGATGAGGGTGCCACAGAAAACTGCTGAGGCTACTGATTTGGCAGGGAAGGTTTGGGGGGCATAGACACACACCCTTTTACAAGCTGTGCAATGCCTCCAGGTGTTTCAGTGCTTCAGGCGAGGCTCCGTAAGCTGTTTGAACCAACATTTATTTAAGCAGACACCCTTTCCATCCACCCATGGCATGTACTGTTGTCTGTACCTCTTTGTCGCAAAGGTCTCCCAGGAAGAACTGCACTCTGTCACAGTCAAATCTCTTCTGGATATCAAACACGTTGACCGTGTAGCCCTTCTCCAGGAGCTGCTCCACCATGTGCTGGCCGAGGAATCCTGACCCGCCGATCACCGTGCATTTCTTACCAGCCTGCAGAGACAGGGGAGGAGCACTTTAGCAAGAAGATACAACAAACTGTGCAAATAAACTGATCTGAACTTCTTGAGATCTTAATGTGCTGGAATTTTGCACTAGTCAGTAGCTAGTTTAGTTTGAGGACTCTAAATTCAGATATCAAATTCTGGTCTGGTCCCTTGTCTAACTGGACTGAGACCGAAGACCTTACCACCAACACAGAAGATACAAGCAGTGAGTCTGAGGAAGCTTTTGTACAAAGAATTCTCTGTCCTGGTTGGAAATAAGATTTGCTCCTTATTACTGCTACACAAAAACCAACCTCTACACTTATACTATCGAGCTGAAGGGAATTTTAACCCAGTGAAACCACACAAAGGTGACAACTGTTCAGAAGTTTCTAAGTGCTACATCAAACAAAGGTCCTACGACAAAGTGTCAATTATCCACAATGGAAATTAAAAGAGTTCACTGCAGTTGCTCAGTCTCATGTCTTCTCTAGCAACGTTCAGAAGAAATATCTATGAAAATATGTGTCTGCGATACAAACCTTCATAAAGCATCATTTCAGTCCTTAACTTACCGATCTGAGGCGTGTGGCCATTTCTCAGATGATTCACTATCAATTTGATGCCTTTAAAAAAGGAGAATATTATTTTATTCACAGTATTTACTTAAGCATGCTATTAACACAAACCAAACTTTTTTTTTAAAAAAAACCCACATTTCTAGTTACAGAAATCCAGGTTTGAAGCCATTATGCTAAAGCAGAAGCATGAAAAGACTGAGTTAATTCTCCCTGTCTTGCTGAACAAATAAGCAGTACAAGAAGTAACTGTACACAGAGGAAACGCCAGCACCCACTGGTGCCCATCAGCGAAGAGAGGGGAGCCAGTCGTTAGATTGTCCAAGTTTTCACATCGCAGGCTGTTGTTTCATTAACATTTCATTAAAACACACTCTTCCTCCCAGCAATTGCAAACAGAATTCCCAACTCAGCTGGGATCCTACTGTGTGGGGTACAATTGAAAGACAGGAAAAGACAACGTGCCTATTCAGATCCGTTTCCAACATAACCACAAGCTGCACACAGAGACTTCTGATGGCTTTACAGTCACTTTAAACCATCGCTATGATAAAGTGCAGCTTTAGAGGCCGATTCTCCTTATTCCCAGCCAGTGCTTCCTGCTGCCACCTGCTGTTCACACACTGAGATGGATCAAGGCTATGACTAGTTGAAAATTAACCATTTTCTGCCTTACTTTACAGCCAGAGCAGGTCCCTGACCCATGGCACCTCACAAACACTCATGCCAACACAACTGGATGAGATCCAGTAACAGCTACACCAGCGTTGCTATAAGATTATCACAGCACTGCACCTCATGCAAGCAAATACATCTGTTGGACTGGCTCACCGCATGCTACACACAGTTTAGCGCTCTTTGGTTTTTATTTTTTCTGAAGAGCCCTTTGAAAAGGCAAGGAAAAAGCCAAAAAAGGCAAGACCGGTGCCTGTCCAGCCAGGAGCGCCAAGCTGGTTTGGAAGCATGGGCACTGCGTTAGCCACCCTCCAGCTGCCCCTCTTCCATCCCCACATCTCCCTTAACACAGGCCTTACCCCTCTCCAAAAATGCCATTTATTAACTGCTCCGACTCCAGTTTCCCTCCAGCTCTTTCACCGCCCATCCCAGAGCCCCTCCAGCCTTCTCCCACTCCTTCAGCTCCCTTTCTCACCCCTAGCTCTCCTCACCGCGCTCTGCAGCCTGCCCTTCCCCCCATCCCAGCCCTCTCCGCTTCCCTCCCCACACACCCCAGCCCTC
>NW_010160652.1:6833-12560 GCF_000695765.1 Mesitornis unicolor | reverse complement strand
GGACAGGTCCAACTCATCAAGTGTCAGGAGAGGACTTTCCTATTGTTATTCTAATATGTGAACTTGAATCGCACCTGGAGGCAATTCCTCCACCATGTAAGTGGTTTCATTTTCTGAGCTATGATTGTCTGCATAAGTTTTATTTATACTAGTGGTGGAGAAGCAGTAGTGGCCCTCAAACTTCTGTAACCCTACAGATGGAATAAAATGTCCTGCTGTCACATTGCACCGTGTGGCAGCTGAGCTCCAGCCTTGGGGAGGGAGATGAAGGGAAGAAAGCCAGGTTAGCCACTGCCATTTGCAAGCAGAGGAACTGCAGCATGGAGATCAGTAGTCTCCTCCAGGCTGTCCTGTGTGCTGGTGAAAGAACATATCTGATTCCCAAATCACGAGTGCTGACTTGACCAGCAGCAGCAAGCCATGCAGGTCTCAATCTGGATTGAGAAGGGACAGTGAAAGTAAAAAATCAGCACCTTTTACTTGCAGGAAATGCATGCCGGATCTTCATCTTGTGCAAATCAGAATAGCTCTCCAGGGAAAATGTTTTCAGTCTGTGTCAGCTGAGGATCTGGCACTATGTTTCTGCAAGATCATTAATGTAATTGCATCATGTAACAATAGTCCATCTTTTCTGCCCTACTGCAGTGTTGTGAGATGGTTGTCTTAGCAACTGAAATCGCTCTTAACTAAAGGTCCCTTTCCTTAATATTAAAGTCATCAATTGACCCCAAGACTTATGAAATCGAAGTCCAGTGGTGTTACAGTACAGTGTGGAAGAAAGCTTTCCTGCAAGCTCATTCCAAAACCTCTGCAGCTTAGAATATGTTGCCTCTTTCAAAGATTTCAGCAAAAAGCTCATTCTTGTTTCATATTTTTCCCATAATTCTCAGCAGCCTGAAAGACCCTTTGCTGAATCAACCATGGTTTGCACAACATGCGATATCACAGCATGTAATGTTTAATATCAAAACTCCGTCTCCATTTACCAGGACACCAGTATTCCCAATACAGAGCAAGTAAATAACTTCAGTACAAATCAACTTGTATTCTGCATACTTGCTTTCTCTGAATATCCTAAACAAACAATTTATTGGCTGCAACATAAAAGGAGTCAGCTAGATCTTCATGAGAATTGAAGAACATACACCAAGAGTTCAGTATGAATGGCAGTGTTTGTTCTACATGTCCAATTTAGAGAATAAAAAGGAACAGGAACATGTGGTGTCCCACATGTGACCACTCCAAATTAACCAGTACACATCAAATCTAATCTTTAACATCAAATACTTGCAATGAGCAATTTATAACTCAGAAAGCATCTCAGAAACATGGCAAGTAACCATAAACAATAAAACTTAAATAAAAGAAAATAAAAGAATTTTATTTTTTATAAACAATCAAATGAAAAAATAAAGCATTGTTAAAAAATTGCTTGGCCGGTTTTCTTTTGTCACCCCTTCCTCTCTGAGAAGGTTTGACACATTTGCCTGTAGCCACTTTCAGTAAATATCTGTAAATATTGAAGATGACGAAAACTTCAAATAAATACTTGATTTATAGACTAATTCACATTCCCACATTTAGAGACTGAATTTCTGCATAAAGGGACAAGTGTACATGCAGATATTGTCAGAAAGTTATTGTAGTGTCTACTCAGGGAATAAAAGATGAGTTACACCTTCATCAGATTTTGCAGAAAGAGGTTAATCTGCAGCTTTTGTGCTGACTGGAAGCCTAAAATTGCATTGTGGTGGTGCTGGGGCTAAGCTAATGTCCTGTGCCAATGCAGTAACTCTTCCCTAGGTAGATGTTTACCTAGCCACAATGATACAGCTTCTGCACTGGATTTGGCTCAGAGCACAGAATGAGTGACTATGTATCTGCTTCCAGAATACCATGTAGACTTACCATCAGACATGAATCAATGACAATTACTTAAAATTTTATTTTAAACAGAAAAAAATATTTTATGAGAATACATTTCAGGCATAGTTGGATTCCCAGTTTTAGGAGGTAATTAACCTCTTATGACTTATTTTTCTTTCTTTTAGGAGGATGACCTACAGACAGCATTTTGCCAACTGTGATCGGTCCTTCTCACTCTGCAAGCCAGCTGTTGCTGTAGGAATGACTTTTCCAGCACCTTCTTATGCACATAGCCAGAGTGCCACCAGAGGACACACAGGCTGTAGAAGACCCCTGAGCACTCAGGGTAAGCCATAAACCTGGACTGCAATGATGACATGAACATGTCAGAAATTAAGAAATGCTACATGCCAAATCCTTAGAGAATCACAGAATTTGCTGGAAGAGACCTCCAGGGGTCTCCAGTGCAACACCCCAGATTTGAAAATCTCCATGACTAGATTGTCCTCAACCTTCTGCTCCCAGTTGCAGGGCAATACTGGTTTCAGGCAAAGAAAATTTTTTTTCACTGTTAATCAGAAATTCAAATCAGGACTTCACGTTCCCATTTGCTGAACTTCTTGAGGTCCTCTCCACTCATTTTTCCAGATTACAAAGTTCTCTGAATGGCAACCCTGCCCTCCAGTGTATCAGTGATGTGCTGTCATCCTCAATTTGTCACCCACAAAACACATAAAGTGCGCTTTGGCCTATCATGAACATCACTGATGAAAAAGTTGCCTCTGGTATTGACCCCAGAGGATCACCAGTCCCTCAAACCATTAACTTATAGACTCCCATAGATGCCTCTGCAAGTGGACCCACAGAGTCATTCCTCTTCATTTTCATCAGAACAGGCAGATAGAAGACGTAAAGACACCGATCCTGTTGTCAGTTCTCTTCAGGTCAGTGAAGGGAAACAGCAGATTTCAGCTACATGATATATGACGGACTGCTGGTGTACTGAAAAGTAAAGGCTGTTAGTGCCAGATCTGGCTTTGGCATTACATTTGTTCATGAGGCTAGGATCTCACCTCAAATTAAACACATTTATCCAGTGCTGTGCTGCATGTTTATTTAAGTACAGATTGTGGTCTCACATGAACCTTGTATAGTTAAACAATGTGAGTACATGCATTCAAAGCATATGTTGCTTCATTTTCAGTAGGACAGATATGTTTTATGTTTCTGCTGTGCCCTGAAACAGAAAGGTAAATACAACATGCAAAAGCTTTATCTGGCACTCTACACTCATTTTCAGTGTACTTTAGTGTGTGTATTTCTCTGCTGAAATATTCATTACTTGCGCAACATGCTTGTGATAGCTTAGCTAAATAAGTGAAAAAAGATGCTATTAGAAGAGTTGCTCCAGGTTTTCTGGGAGTTTTTAATGACTTAGCATTTACTGACATCAGAACTGTGCTGCTGCCTTTGGTGGCTGCTTTATAAAAAAATGTAACATTGGGAAAAAAATCTCTATATTCATCCTTTCACAGCTAGACCTCTGTAATATGATTACAACAAAGAGGTGCCCCAGATACCTGCTTTGGTGATGGATTTGCTTGGAATGCCTGGTGATAAACAACCACTTACACTTTGGTCTCCCAGGTGTGAAAGCATAACCCTGTGGCAGCATTTTTGCTAAACTGCTCCACAACAGGCAGCCCATACGACCACAGGCTTATTTCCTGGGCACTCTGTGCCCCTGTCCCATACAGCATAGCCCAGGAAACAGGGGGCTGCCCAGGGTGACACTTGTGACAGTAACTGCTGAGGACAGCCAAATCCAGCAGAAAGTGCCTGGGGAACTGAATTCTCCTTCTCTTTTTTTCTTTTGTTTCCCCCTATTGCTGCCATTTGTAGCTCCATCCAGCAGCAAGGCTGAGCATTCAGTCCCATTAGGCACACACAGACACAGCACTTGTGCACACAGCACAGGCGTGCACACACATGCTTAGGGAACTGAGGTCTCTAGGAAAGGCAGTACACATGCTGAGCTCTCCCAGCCACTCAGGCACATGGGCCCGTGTGACCTGCAGTCCCATCTCTGTTTGGTGGCACTTAGACCTCTACAAATGTCCACTGAATAGAGAGTGAGATGGTGGAAGAAAATACAAAAAGGCTGCAGTGTGCAAAACTCAAGGTGCAGTTACACAAGGACAGTGGTCAACAACCTGTTTTACATTGTGACCAGCTTCTTTTATCCTTCCCACTCCACCTATTCCCCACACTCGTTCCTTCAGGATCCATCATAATCTTCCCTTTCATGTCTTTGGCCCTTCCCTTGAACATCCCATGTTAAGTAACATGCATTTCCATAGTCACGTTGAAAAATCTCATAGTAAGCTCTACACAACACTACACCACCGAAAAAACCTCTCACAGCGAGTTATCTCTTTCCTTGGAGATCCATGCTAGCTTCATTTCTTCCCTTCCTATCCTGTGGCTGACATTCTCCAACACTTTGAGTGGTTCCTGCCCACCAGCTAGTGAGTAACTTGCTCTTTGGACTTCAGTACTGTCTCTGCTACCTCCTGCTTGTTAGGGTGTGTGTATATAGGTGTGGTTGAATACTTTTCCCATCTCCTGTCTTTGATTTTATGCTGAATAGCCATTAACAAGAAATGCTTACAAATCAGATGCCCTTGTATACCATTCCACAAATTCTTACACAGGCATTTTTTTACATGACACTACAATAGCCTAGGTTATGTGCAGGAATAGAAAGAGGGGAAAACAAACAAACAAACAGAACAAAAAAAAAACAAAACAAAACAAAACCAAAACAAAGCAAAACAAAAACAAACAAACAAACAAAAGACAAAAAAACCCACCACCAAATGAAACAGGAAACAGCACAGATGCCTACACACAGCAACATAAAATGGCTTACACACATCTTTCCAGAGCTGCAATGTTTCTGGAGCATGAAGGCAACATTTAAGGGAAGCGACATTGAAAATGCTTCCAGGCATCAACAACAGGGTGTTAGTAGGTAAGATCTAATTCTTACAAACCCTTTATCTGATCCAGGACACCACAGGGTCTGTAACCATGAAACTATGAACAGTCTCAGAGAATGCACCTTGCTGAGACAGTCCTTTGGTTATAACTCCAGCTTGGTGGGAAGCAGGGTTCAACATTCAGTGAGGTTCAGGGCCACTCAAGGAGGAGGATGAGCACACTTCTGGATGCAGAGTCAGCATGTCCCTGTCTCAGCAAGCACCTCCAACAGGACTAAAAAAAGGTATCTTTCTCAGCTCTTACATGATCCTTAAGGAACTGTGGGGGAGCAGGGCCCAGGTGTTCATGCTTTCATGTCCCATCACAGCACAAATGTGCAATTAGAGACAGGGAAGAGCAAAGGCCCTGGTAGCTCAAGTATATTTCAGTGAAGAGTTTGAGGCACACATTGACCAGAAAGCCCACTGCATTGAAGAGATTCTGACACGTGTCCTTGCAAAAGGAGGCTGAGTGCTTCAAGGGAAGCAGTGAATGACAGGAAAATGAAGAGCCAGAAACAGGTCTTATTGCTTTGTGAAACAACTTTTTAATCAACATTTTTACCAGTTCTATTCTTACCTGCTCTATTTGTCAGAATTAAGATTATGATAAAGTGAAAAATTGTTGCTACTAATTTTGATGCAGATTTAGTTAGGAAAAACTGCAAAGAAACCTGAAAGAGCTTTCACAGATTTTTCATACAATATAACTATTTGTTTCAAAAAAATATAATTTTCATACAAGCATTATTAAATATTCTTCCTGGTAACTAGTAAAAATCTCTGCTATTCCGAGATGCTCTAGTGACAAATTCCAGCA
>NW_010160652.1:1814-6823 GCF_000695765.1 Mesitornis unicolor | reverse complement strand
CAAAAGAAACACAGCACAAACATTGAACCTGATCCAAGTCTGCATTATTTCTTCACTCCTTTTCAGTGTTATTGACTACCTCTGCCCGAAGATAAAGGAAAAGTAATTATGCATTTCTGATGAAAGTACTAAAAGGATAGACATTTCCTTCACCTCTAACAGCATTTTAGCTATTCTGAAAAAGTTGTATGATAATACACCATCATATCTTCCGAGATGAAAAACATATATAGGCAAGAACAAACTCTTCAAAGGAGGCATTGCAGCATTTTTCCTGGGTAGTGGATGATGTGACTTTTTATCCCAGAGTAAAGTGTAGCCTTTCACTTCACAATAAAGCTGGAAGCTCAAAACATCTGTAACTGAAGACAGATCTCCTTGAAAATCGTGCTGCAGAGGTTAAAACTCCCATTGCAAATTCAGCTCTATATTTATCTTGTCCAAATGAGCTGGAACATGAGTGATTCTTATGAAGCATGTTGCAGACACAAGCTGCTTAACCCTCACAGCCTCGTCCTGCCTGGTGCAGCCACATTTGTGCTGTTCATAGAGGAGGCAGACGAAGTACAAAAGGTGTTCATTGAATAAAGACTCACAGAGTAAAAATTATGATGCTTTTCTCCAGGGATCTCTGTACAGTGGCAGCTAACATCAACAGGCTTGTACTGTCTACTGCTGAACATGCAACTCCGTGAAGCTTCACGGTGCTTTGGAGAGGTGAATGACTGTGATATGAAAATGGTTTAAGAGGCAAAGTGCTGGGTTTTTTTACTCTTGACCAGTTCCAGGCAACAGAATTCACAGAAAAATTATCTACACCACTGAGACAGCCCAAATTTCCCACTCAGGATGAAGGTTATGAGCATTCAGTGGCTGTTTTTCTCTGTAAGCTAATAATTGTGCCAAACTAAACACTCTTAGAAGAGCCCAGGAGAAATGGAAAAGAAGGGATCAGAAAACCTGTAAAAGCCTTACAGAAGGGAAGGACTGTGCTGACTGAGCACCCCTGGCTATTTGCATATCTTTAGGGATTGTAAAAACATTCACTACAGCAGGGAAGAGGTACAGTCATTCCACTGTGGAAAGTACAATCACCAAGGCATGCAGAGCTCCAGCTTGGTAAAATGGAAGATGCACGTGGTACAATTCCTCCTAGCCCCAAAGGAGATCACCAGCCTAAAATGTGAACCAGCTTTAAAGGCAGCTGGTGCAACTATGCTGCAAAAAGACTATGGCAGGGATAGCTGGCAAAAGGTATGACTTGCCTGTGGTTTCTTTTCTCAGGAAAACAGCACTCTCTGTTACACTCAAAAATCATAGTCCAAGCACTGGTAAGTCAACACAAACCAGCTAAGACAGCAAGGCTGGCAGAAGACAGGTACACAGGCACCAGTCGTTAGTAGTTTAGCCTCTTTGGAAAGTAAAGTTTTTTGTGACACAGCATGCTAGATATACCAAACCGTGGCCAGCATCTGAAAAAGGGGGTGTCAGATTCCTCTGGCATTGCCATGAGCTTTTACAGCTACTGCTGCACCATTGATGCTCCTGTCAGTATTGTTTCCTGTCAGTCTACAAAAATACCTAGTGGTAGGATAAGAACAGAAAAAATGGGAAGAAAACTTTCTTTGCATTTCTCACAACAAATCTGGATGCTCTCCAAATCATACTGCCATGCTGCAATCTGCAGAATGGCTGAAATTATCATCCTTGATCTCCATTCATGCCTAACAGCCAGGAAATTGGTCTTCAAAGGTTGCTGCTGCCTAGAAAGCACACTGTTTCCTTAGGTGGCAGAGATCACTTCTCTCCCATTGCACTCTTACATACCTTTGCGTGCAATCTAAGAGATGGGCAGAGAGCTACAGCAGGAAACATAAATTTTACCTTGACACACAGAAATAGCCAAAATGTTTGCTTTCCAGTCCTCATCGCATCTGGGTAGCACAGACAGTTGTGTGACAGAAAGCTTCTCTCACCTTTAGCTCATCTTCTGGGATTGACAGCCTCTGCCCTGGCCACCCCACTGCCATAGCCAAGCAGAGATACTGTCCATATTGCAACAGGAGAGACTGTGCTTTAAGCAGCGCAGTGCATCCAGCACAGACAGGAAAGACAGCCACCAAGTACAGAAAGACTATCTGGCTCCATCAGGACCTCAGCCATGGATCCTTCAGCAGTACAAACAACACAAATTTAGGGGGACTTGTTCGCATCCAATTCTACACCTCTTTTCTTAATTTAACCTCATGCAGCTGTCCTTGACCCAGGAAAGGAAGGTGGTGCAAAGTGCAAAGTTTGCATCTGCCACCCAAGTTTGTGACAGTTATGCTTCTTTCCAGCAAAGCAAGGGGAAGGGGAAGAGAAGAAGTAGGAGAGTGAGAAAGATGAGGCTCAGGATAGGATGAGAAGAGGAGGGGAGGATTCCAGTGAGGTGGCTTATTCAGCACTTAAAAGCTAGATGGAGTCCTTCTAGCAATATGATTTAAAGAATAATTCATTAGAAAGCAGCATATCTGAGTACTTACTACAGAATAATTTGTTCCTCTGTTGTGGCCATTCACTGACAGCATTTAGATAATGAAATAATATTTCTAAACTCAAAATTAATACTAGCTATGAACAATCCCAATCCAGCTGCTGAAATTGTTCACTGAAGCAAGGTGAGCTGTGTTGGATCCCATCCTGCCTTCTAAATCAGCTCAGCTACTAGAATTGCATGCTTAGAGATGCAAGCCATACATTCAGCAGTAGTCACAAACTGGCAGTAGAAAAGCGTGCTGCCAGCCCAGCAAGGGAAGGCAACAGTCATTAGCCATTGCCCTCTGACTGAAGTAAGAACAGTAAGAACCTTCTATTTTTTCACCTGTGTGATCCCTTGAGTCCCCAGGAGGTGAGTCCCCCTGCCTGTAGAAAAATCCCCACTGTCAGGCTGGAAGAGACAAAGAAAACTCACTGCCTCCACAAGGGTCCCTAGGGTCCTCGCACACAAGCAGGGGAGAGCTGGAGCATGAGCACAGCTTTAGTAGCTGTGTAGCTACTGTAGTAGCTACTGTAGTAAAGCTGCTGAAGTAAAGGGTCTTTTGTGAGAAAGAAAATATTGCCACAGAGATCATGGCTTTCAATACTGAGCACATTTGATGGAGGATGGCTAAGGTTCCTGACAACATACACTCTTAGTTCAGTAATGAGCAAATTGCCGTTGGTGAATACAAAATGCTCCATCCCCTGAATATGAATTGTTAGATGTAAGATACAGAGAAGGAGAAGGAGGAGAACGTCCAAGTCCTTCAGACACATGTGTAGGCCCATCACTGTAGGATAATATTTCTAGGTCATCAGGTTTGGTTTTGTTCTCCAGAGGTCTGCATACACATGCCAGACCTTATCAAGGGCCAGAGGCACACATCCTCCTGCCAGACCCGGCTTCAACCTCCAGTGCTTGCTGGACTTCAAGTTGGATATCCATGTCCTGTGTGAATGGCATTCATTATCAGTCGTTCTCTCACTATACCAGCCTCCTCAGGGTGACTGACAGACATCTCGTCGAGAAAAATATCCCAGAGAGGGGCAGTGGCTTTTCATGCCTTTCAGGGCTTGCTAAACATCATTATGTTTTTCAGGAACAGAGGCCATGCTGTAGCTATTCAGTTAGAATGATGGCTGCCTCCTTAGAACATCTGCTCTCAAAATCTCCTTTCACCCCTCAGATGTTAATTATATATAAAAAGACAGTGACTCTATATGTCTCCTGTGTGTAGTTGATGGTACTTCTTCCCTGTCTTGTCTTCTTAGCAGACAAAGGCAGAGAGAAGGAGTAAGCATAAGCAAAATTCTCCCAGGGCACCTGGTGCTCCCAGCAGCTAGAAGCCAGTAAAGGCGGTTTTTCAGCATAATAACAGCAGTTTGAGTGCCGCCCTGCAGGACAGTCACTGGGAAGGTGGGAGAGGGTGTTGTCAGTCTTACGGCTCTAAAAGCAGTATGTGTCCTTGCAGAAAAGCTCTGCTATTGCAAGGAGGAGTCCTATCTGACACACTCCAACCAAATTTTCCTGTTTCTTGTTGCTGAAACACATATAAGATGGTCACTGGTGGTAAGAAATGTCTTCTGAACTGAAGAACCCCATATGCAAATATGGTGGCTTGTGAGTAACCATCCTCAGGAGATCCCGCGCGCAGCTGAGAACTCATACTATTTCTTCTTAGGGACAAAGTCCTGTGTCCCCTTCCCCATTGTCACCAACACACACACAAAACATCGTATTAACAGTGCCTTTTCTGCCTGAAAGGAAAGCTGAGACTGTTTACTGTTGTGCATCACTCAACATCTTGCTTATTAGCAAACATACTTTCTCCAATTTGTCCTTTTGTTTTGCAATAATGTGCACAGCTCCCAACACCTCCTTTTTTCCCCTTTACTTCTAAACAAACAATAGCTTTTGTAGACAGGAGAATAACAGCAGTTAAGTGCTTACTTTTAATTATACAGAGGCTATATTCTTACTTAATGTAAAAGTGCGAGCCATTGTTCTCAAAATCTGTTTCAATTCCCCAAATACCTTAATTATAGTTTACCACATTCATACCAGGAACAGTCATTACTTCTCAGAGGCACTTTTGAAAGCTAATCCTTTAACCTGTGTCACTTATGAGCAAAGGAAAATGCCTGCTGTTTTCTTCACTTGCCTTTAATTATGTATGATGAGAACATATTAAATCATATGGAAACATTTACCTTCTTTTTTTCCACAGAAGTTGGCTGGATTCTAAGATTTACACTCTGCGTGCCATCAGCAAAGGATTTTATCAAACATGCCCTCCCCCTCCCCCCTCAAGATGTATTAGGATCCATAAGGAGAGGAAAAAAAGAAGAGGTCACAAATCCCACCTTGCTGTGTCCATACTATCTGGGAGAAGGTAGAGGATAAAAGACTGGACCCTTTGGCCAGGAGAGATTTGACAACTTGACCCTGGATGCAGCAAATCCTCATTTTATGTGTAAGGTCAGTTTCA
>NW_010160652.1:0-1783 GCF_000695765.1 Mesitornis unicolor | reverse complement strand
GCTGAAATCTAAAAATTGAGTTAATTTTATCAGGAATACTGCTGGCCTAGAGAGGTCATTGTGCTTTCTTTGTTACTTTTAATTGCAGGATTGATTTGAGTTAGCAGGGTGCAACCAAACAATTCTATATGGCTGGCATGGGGCTGCACACCAGCCACACTGTGATCATCAACAGCTTTTTCAACCTTGCTGGTAATGAATGCGGCAGAAGGTCAATGCACTCTCTTTCTACGTCTCAGATTTTTAATACTCCTTCCCTTTGCAAGGCCTTAAGTAACAGGGCTTTGCTTCAATGTATGGCATACACATGCGACTGCGACTTTTGCTCTGCACATGGTGGAAAGTGCACAGGGCTCTGGAGCTCCAGAAATAAACAAGCAGCATTGAGCAGGGCTCTTTCTTGCTGGTGCTACAGCAGGCTATAAGCAGTCCCTGCATTCTCCACAGCTGTGGAGGAACTGATGGTGAAGCAAACTACATATACAGCATCTTCAAGAGCTGTGCATACCCATGCTCAAATAAGCCTTAACAATATCATCAGAAAAGGTGGGCAGCATGTGATTTCTAAAAGTTCAGTCTCCAAAGGCAGAGCTCCTCAGTAAAGCTGATTTCCAGCCTCCTACTCTGGCCATTTATTTTATGGACTTATTAGCAAGCACAGGAGGATTCTTTCTGCAGATTTCATCATTCTCATTGGAGTTGGAGAAAGGCAAGCTGTGTTGAGACTTCAAAAGAGTCACCTAGATAAATAACAAAAATTTGTTTGAGGAGGTGATGGAGGAGCAGGCTAGCAATAGAACTATAGAATCATAGATGGTTTCAGTTGGAAAAGACCTTTAAGAACATCAAGTCCAACCATCGATCCAGCCCTACTAAGACCACCACTAGACCATATCGCTAAGCATCTACTCATCTTTTAAACACCTCCAGGGATGATGACTCCACTACCTCCCTGGGCAGCCTGTCTCAATGCTTGACAACTCTTTCAGTAAAGAAATTCCTCCTAATATCCAACCTAAACCTCCCCTGACACAACTTGAGGCCATTTCCCCTTGTCCTATCACTAGCTATGAAGGATAAGAGACCAATCTCCACTCCCCTACAGCCTCCTTTCAGGTAGTCGTAGAGAGCTACAAGGTATCCCCTCAGGCTAAATCTGCAGGCCAATGTCCATTCAGAAGCAAAAGGCTTTTCACAATGGTTCTGCATTTTCACAAATTTTTGTTCAGATCTATTGTTTTGATGTTCATCATGAAATAGCTGAACTATCAGATGTCTTGTCCAGTAGCAAAAACTGCATGTTATGTTTTGACAGTGGTCATCCTGTCGTCAGATCTATATTTGACAATACTGTTATAAGACAAGATTGATTTTGATTGAATATGACTGTCATACAGAAAAAGGCCTTCTTGGCCACCTGGGCACACTGCTGGCTCATGTTCAGCCCATTGTCAATTAACACCCCAGGTCCTCCTCCTTTGGGCAGCTTTCCAGCCACTCCTGTCCAAGCCTGTCGCACTGCATGGGGTTGTTGTGACCCAAGTGCAGCATCCTGGACTTGGCCTTGTTGAAGCTCATACAGTTGGCCTGGGCCCATTGATACAGACAGTCCAGGTCCCTCTGTAAAGCCTTCCTACCCTCAGGCAGCTCAACACTCCTGCACAACTTGGTGTAATCTGCAAACTTACTGAGGATGCACTTGATCTCCTCATCCAGATCATTGGTAAAGGTGTTAAACAGAGTGGCCTCAGTACTGAGCACTGGGGAACACTGCTTGTGACTG
>NW_010160651.1:0-29267 GCF_000695765.1 Mesitornis unicolor | reverse complement strand
TTCCTCTTCCCTCCCTCAGAGCTGCCCTGAGGGGAGGCGGCCACCCCCGACTATTACGACCGCTGGGAAGCTCCTGGGGGGAGGGAATGGGAGTCTGCCCCGAGCCCTGCGGCCGTCCGGCTGCAAGCAGAGGGCAGTGCGGCCGGGGAGCGGGGTGCTCGGCCGTCTCGGCCGCGGGCAGGCGGGGCTGCGCTGAGCGGTGGGCTGGGTGAGCGAGTGGCGAGCCCGAAAGTCAAATGCAGAGAAATTGAACAATTTTCGCTGTACTTCTAAGGTGTGTGGGGATGACAGTAGCCATTATCTTGATGAGATCATATCTGCCTTCCTTGGGCAGGCTTTTCAGAGATGAAATGGGGACTTACAGAACTAATCCCTGAAATATGCTGAAAGTAATAGATTTTATGAGGAAAAAGAAGAGAGCGAGCTGTTGCTTCAACAGGCTAACAGCTGCAGCGTGTAACACAACTTCTAATGTGCTCTGTCATTTGTTTTTAATGGGGTTGCTTCAATGCTGCTTGTATTTAGCCAGTGTATGGTTCTGTGTAGTCAAGTTTTAAAAGCATTTTATAATGTAGACAGCTAGTGCTGGTACCTCAAAACTAACTGTGTCACCATATTGTTGATGTTAGCCAAATACACTCCCTCTTTTTAAATTGTAAATATCTCTTTCTGGTTGTGTTTTGAACAGGTTACAGCTTGTATCAGTTCTGTTTTTCTTGTAGTTTGAACCAAACCTCTCCATTATTTGACCTTGCAGGATGAAGTTTCATGTAGCTTGTTCAAAGAGCAATAAGATATGGATTGTGGGATCTGTCCATTTGGAGCTTTAATAATTGACTAAGGGTTTGTTTTAATCTGTGTGTCAGTGGTCACTGGATGCCTGTAACAAAGTGAAGACTGGATCTCTTCTCACGCACGCATCCTGTGTCAAAGCTTTTCTGAACGTAGCTTTTTACATAGCCTGGTGAAAAGCACGTCGTGGTCCACAGTCCTGCAAGGTGTGGTAAACCAGATAAGCAGTGTTTGTGCTGAAATAAGGATTTGTGTCAGTTGCTTACCTTGCTCTGGCACTAGTGATCATCAGACTCTTCTAGGAGTTGCTTTACCTCAGAGTTATTGAGAACAGCTGAAAAATTGAATACTTTTTATTGTTTCTAGAAGTTAGAACCGCTGGAACCTGGCAGGGTGGAGACAGAAGAGAGTGAATGTGTGGGATTTTTGTGGCTAAAAGCCACAGGCAGTAAGAGGGAGCCAGACCTTTTGGTAGAAGTGAGCCATTACATCTGGCCCAGCTGCCCGTCTTGCCTTTGATTTGATGCAGAAAATGTCGTATGTCCTGACTTTGGAGGTTTCCCCAACCTGTATCTTAGCAAGACTTGATAATATGAAGTCACCCACTAAAAATTAAAATGAAAGACCCTTTTAATTTTTCTGTTGCTCTTCCATAACCTATAAGGGTGCATTGACTCAAGTCAATAGAATTCTGTCAGCTTGTGTCAGGTAAGGAGGTGATCTGAGTTTGCCAGATACCAAAGCTGTCATTCAGTCTGCTATTGAATCTGTGGGAACATAATGGAGAATATTTTCTTTAACTAAGCGTAGAGATTTCTTAAGAGCTAAGCAGGCTTCTGGGCTGTAGTTTTAAGACCTGTGCATGTATAGTGGCATTGAGTTGAGACCCACAAAAAAACCCCCTAAAACATTCTTGTGGGAGGGAGGGCAACTGAAAAGAAGTGCATATTGCTCTCTGCACTCTGAGGCATTTCCTTGGGCAGTCAGTGTTCTGACGATCAGCAAAAAAACACTTGGGAATCCTTTTTGGCAAGATGTGCTATAGCCAGTTTTTGGCAAAGCAGTGTAGATATATTTGCCCTCATTAAAAATGTGGGGTTTGTAGGTGCTTCCCCCCCACCCCAAGTTCCGTGTGGGGAAGTTTAATAACTGCTGATAAATTCTGAAAGTGGTGACAACTGTTTATGTAAACATGCTGATTTCTTTGCTATTTATTTGTTTTATTGTCTCATGTGATTAGAAGAGTGGAATTTCAAGTTGGATGTAAGCTGCCAATTCGAACCATAAGAAATAGGTGTGGATGCTTATGCTCCTTTAAGGAAAGCACCATATCTACATCCTCAAGGACATATATAACTGGTGCTCTTTAAGAATTAGTTAGCAAAATTACAGAACTTACTACCAAATGTTTCCTTCGGATGATAATGGACTGAGATAGCTCTCCTGGGCTCTGTAAGGTGCAGTGTGTTTAAACCAGATACTTGGAGACTGTTGTATCCCCTGTGGCCAGGCCTGTATGCATCACTTCTGCTGTAGATCTTGCCTTTTACATGTAATTCTATTGCTGATAGGATGTGTGGAGAGCATCCATCTGTCCGATAACTAGGTCCCAAACTATGTCTGTTTCTATATGCTTTTCTAAGCCCTAGAAAAAAGATCTAGCTGTTCGTGTGAGCTGATCAGTGAAGGCTTCTATTTGTTGTGTAGCCAGAGGAGTGGAGAAGGAGAGGTAGTGTGACCTCTCTCACTCTGCTTTCAAAAGACTATAACCATGTAAGAGGTTTAGAAGAAGACCTTGAAATTTAGAGTTGTGAGCTGTCCCATGAAGGGGGATGTCAGTTTTGAGAGAAGAAAAATAGGCAGAAAGGCACACTTGTTTGGATGCAGGCATGTGACAAACCCTCTTATTTTATTTACAAGAAAAGTGATCCACCCGCTCTGAAATCAAGAACTGCCAAACCTAATAGTCTGAGCATTATATGTCTAGCAGTAAGAAGCAAGTTTGTTTCTAGTGTAGTTGTATCCTGAAAATTGTCATGAGAAACCAAAGAGAAGGCACGGGATTCAAGAAATGGTCTGGGTAATGAGAAATGTCCACTGGTATCTTAAATTAAGTTCTTGAATTCTGACTTCAGTAGTCCAATATCTTTGAAGTTGCTTTGATGCTTTTCCTGAATAATCTGGTTTTCTCCTGTGTAGGAAGCTAATGTTAAGTTGTGCCCTGTTGACACACGAGACCTTCTTGGTGCAACTTTTTTTGTTGGTGTGTGTTTTAACCAAGGTGCAAAGCTGGTCTTGGCAGCAGACAGATGGAGTGTGAAGTGTTAGTTATGTTGCTGTTGTGACTTGCAGAGCTGAAGTGCCCGAACGCTTTCCAAGGGCAGCCCAAACTGCACTGCAGTGCTGAGCCCTTGTGGTTTTTAAGGTGCGTGCTGCCACACAGAGCTATGGTGAGGGTGATTGTAGCTTCCAGGCCAGGCATAGTTTAGAGGGAGGAAAACACTGCATGCCTCTGCGAGCTGAGGGACAGCAGTAACTGCAGTCAGAGAGCTGGTTGCTGGACCTGTACGTTCTGTTTGAAGCTATACATCTGCTTCAAACCTCTTGTCTGTGTGTTAGCACACCTGCTTTGTGACAGTGTGCTTCCTCCCAGGAACGCAGGCAGTGGTGTTCTGGGACTTGACCAAGGCTGGCCATTCATGTCATTCTTCTGTTTGGGTTGGTTTTTTATGAGCTAAATGTTATGTTTTCTGTCACAAAATTTAGTAACAATGTGTTGAATATGTGAAACTTACCTTGAATAGGTACAAGGCAGCTTCTTATAGTCTGGTCAGCATTAGGATGAATTTGACAGCTGAATAAATACATTTTAAGTGTTTGTCAGGAGTTGGTTTGACTTTCAGATTAATTTGGCATCTGGTTATTTTTGTGCAGGTGAAATGGGATTTTTCTTTGAAATTTTATCTTTGTAGATAACCTTGACCCCCTCCTTTCTTAAAATGGTGTTACAGTGGTATCGTGTAAGAACTTGTTAGAAGTGTTTGATGTGAAATGCAGTCTACAAGATCTATTGTTAACATCTTTTAAATCCCACTATTTACTAGACAATCACACTAGACAACAGAATTAAGTGTTTTACTTATGTTTTCTGTGCCATATCTCAGTCTTGATGTTCTGTCTGATAAATCTATAAAGTTACAGACCTCTCAAAGCAAAATCAGTATTTGATTATTGGATTTATTTTCATATACAATCTTTCAGGCACTTTATGCCACTGTGTATACTTTTTTCTAAAAATGCAAGCATTTCAGATACTGCATCCATAAAACTGGTGGCCTCAAAGTAAGACGGGGGAGTGGAGAAGTCTGGTTAACTTCAGGTGGCTGGGGAGGCAAGACGGTTCTAGAGCAATGTTGAAGTAAAGAGGCATTGGTTACCAGACTTCTGCTGTGGCTGACTTTGGCTTTATAAATGTGACAGGCACATGAGCAGCCAACTAATGGTGACTGAGGGGGCAGTGTTGATTATAGACACATAGGTCAAATAATCTCAGGCAAGCCACTAAACCTATTTGGCTATGTTACAAACTGATCTGAAAGTGGAGTTATTGCCAAACAGTTGTGAAAGCTTTGCAGTGTTTTAAAAGTGTGTAATTTCAAGGACAAAGTTTCACCTTAGCACAAATCCTGTATTGTGCTCTATCAAGCTATCAACACTATTTTATGTTCTGTACCTGCTATCTCTGTAACCTTTATCACTTGAGCAGCTTTTTCCCCAAGGTAAAGCATGAGAGTGGGAAATACTAACAGTTTTAGTTTGAGTGCAGATTTTCCACATAACTAATTAGCTAAAAAAGTCTGAAAGGGTAGCGATGTCTTTTGAAGCTCACATTTTGTGTTTCCAGTAGAGGAACGATTTGTCATTGCCAGAAGTGATGTGCTAATTGGTTGTGTCGCAATAGCACATGAAATTATCTATTTGCAGTTCAGGGATTTGCATTTTATTTAGGTTGCAAACTCTTAGCAGTGACTTGTACGATAGGACCCTACACCTTGCTGAAGCCTAGGCATGAATGTTGTAGTTATATTTCATTGTTGAAATCATCATGTGGGTTTAATGTACTGACACAAATTTCTGCCACTATTTCAAAGGAAATCCAGGAGTTAATTGTGGAATTGAAAATGTTTCAGTAACCAGAGATTCAACACTGGCTATGGCAATGTGTTTTGGAAGACAGTAGATATGGGGGTTTTTTTCAGGTCAAAATACTTATTTTGTTCTTTTTTTGCTCACTGGGGTTAGTACCTTCTGTGAGAATTATGCCTCAAAACAATGTTACAAATGTTGTGCATCCTAAGTGTCAGTATATGGACAAAAGCATCCAGGTTGGAGGTGATAAATTAATTATAAATGTTAGTCTTCATCTACCAAGCCACTGTACTTTCTTGTTTACTTAACTCTGCTGTATAAATGTGATCTTTTCTTTTTGTGGTTAAATGCTCTCAGACAGTAAAGAGAAGAACTTAAATTCTCAAAAATGAAATCGTTTTCTTTTTCAGAAGGTATTGTCCCTTGAAACCATCATTTTTGAGCCAGGAGGGACTGATACATCTGTATTTGCCTGTATCGGAATTCTGAAGATCTAGTGGAAAATCTAAGTTCAGGGTGTAGTAAGAGCTGCCTGTTCACTGATTGAATTGAATGGTGACCTGAAGAGAAGTAATTATTTGATACCATTCCCCTAAGATACCTTGTTCTTTCATGTAATTAGTGAAATGAGAGCTTATGTGTGAGTGGGTGCTAATGCAAGTTCACTGTTTCAGAATATGCATTTTGGAAAGTAGAGCAAAGCTCATTCCTTCCCATTATAATGTAAATACTTATATTTCTACCAACTGTCATGATTAGAAACAAGACCTTATGTTTGCTAAAGAGGCTGAAGGGCGGAATGGCGCTGATAGATAGGGTTCAGGCTCTTGGTTCGCAAACTGCCAGAGCATTTGTACTGCTGCTTTCTGAGAGTTTTGGTTTGTTTGATTTTCATCCTGTGCTGCCTGTACACGCTAGTTTCAAACGCTCTGTAATGCAAAACCTTTTAAAATCTGTATTTGGAATAACATACGTTTATTAGAAAAGCATAATAGAAATATGATTTCTAGAAGATTCTGCTGAGAAACTTTTTCAGGGATTGTGGAAGCTGTGGATTTGTGCATTGTAGACAGTTGAGCACTTAACTATTTGGAGCCTTTTGTGTAAAGTAATGGTGTGAGAAGCATTCCCTTTTTTACTGACCTTTAGGTATCAAGTATACATCTATTGTAAAGGAAGACCATATTATAGGATGTTTAGTATAAAGCTTACTGTCAAGGGATTTTTTTTTCTTGGAGCTCTACCTAAGTTTGTTTTCTCTTTCAAACAGGTCGCCAATGAAAGTTGGAGGCCATGTATTAAAGGTGAGTTTCTTCTTTAAAATCAACAAATGCTTGTTGATTAACATAATGTTGCACATTTCTTACCTGAAGTAGATTTTATTATTATAAAGTAGATTTTATTTTATTCTGAAATGTATATGTGCAATTTAATTGAGCCCTGCTTAATTACTAGACTATCTTCTTTCAAGTGATTTGTGAGTAGTAAGCAAGTCTCTGCAGCACTTGGTTTTCGGTCTCAATTTATATGAAGTAGTTGACTTTGCTTTCTTCTGTCTTTAAAATAAGAAAAACCTTAGTGTTTGTACTTAAAAGCCTTCCCTCTAGGTTATGTGAAGATAAAACACTATATTTAGCTTAATGAGACAGCGTTGCCACTTCCCACGCAGGTAATTGGTATGCTGCATCTGTGCATAGTGACAGTGCAGCTGAATTTGGCATGCATTAAATAAGTGAGGAGTTGGAACCTTGTACAAATAGCGCTCATATCTTGGTCTCAGAAAGGCCAAAGGTGGTGCTATGCAATATTGTTAGAGTAAAGAAGGCTTGACATTTTGTCTGCAAAGTGCTGGGAAATAGTGAAAATAGGGGTTCTGACTTGTCAGCACCACTCTGCTCTGAATCAATCTTATTACAGTTGTACCATATCTTACAGTACCCCTTATGGAACAGAGACTTCTTCCCTTGTCAGCACCACTCTGCTCTGAATCAATCTGATTACAGTTGTACCATATCTTACGGTACCCCTTATGGAACAGAGACTTCTTCGCTATTTTGTGTTCTGTTTAATGTCCCTTTAATGGTTAAGCATTACATGTGTAAGCCTTTCAAGAAGTGTGGCTCTATGATTCTGACTAAACTCAGTGCAATCAAAGAGCTTCAAAAGTAGTGTCTTGTTGACTGAATTATTAACTATGAAGCTCTCTATGTTGCTTCCAGTTTTTTTATTTTATTAAGTGTCTTCCTAAGTCACTTGTTCAGAGTCAGGTTTTTGAAGATGGAAAAAGTACTTGTGTACCTGCTTGGTACCGTATCACTTGAGTGAATGTATGACTAATGGTATAGTTTGTCTTGGGATAGGTAAGAAATATTTCCTGAGTCCAAAGTCCAACAGGTGTGTGAGTTTAACGTCAGTAAAATTAGAAATTAATCCTTCTGTAGACATTGATTACACTTATGTATTTAAGTAATACCTTTCATAGACAGATGTTAGTGATAAAGAAAAGTAGAACTTGGATTTAGATTAGAAAAACTTTGTAGAAGGTGTGGAGAGGAAGGAAGAATTTTTCTGTATTTGCAGCTGTCTGCATGATACACCATTTCTTGAGGTCAGAACTCTCAAAGATGGATGACTACAAGACATGTGTGGTTTTTTCCAAACACATTACAGTAAGTTAGTGTGCTGTAAAGATTCTGTTTGTCTAGTTAAGTGCCTAAAAAAGTCTAAAGAGAAATTTCTTAGATGTCTGTACTAAACAGTCACTCTGAATCTTCTCAAGGTCCAAAAAAATATGAGAGAGGTCTTATAAAGTACCTAATCTCCATATTAAACGGGTATCTTGTGCATAGCCAAAACTGTATAAGCAGAATTAAATTAATAGCCTAGCAAAAATAATTTATAATGGTAACAGCTAGCCACTGGGAGCTTTAACATTGTGGGGAGACAGTTGAGGACTGCTGAGCTCAACAGAAGAGAGTTTCATATCTGTAGACAGGAAGGAGGAGTAGAAGAGCACTTCTGTATCTCAAGTCAGGGAATCAATTGAGATGTGATTGGTTTTTTCTTAATGTTTTAAGCTCAGTAAGTGAGTTATCTGAGCCAGTTGTAAGGAGTTTTTCTCTTTTGTGACACAAATACAGGCTTTTCTCTGCAGCTTTGGTCACCAAATAGACTGTGGGGGATGGTCAAACAGTGGAAGAGGTGATGTGCAGTCTCTATCCTTGGATGTAGTCAAAACCTGACTGGACACATCTCTGAACAGTGCGCTCCAGTTGGCTCTGCTTTGAGGACTATAGGATCTCCTCAGTCCCTTCAGGAATTCTGTCCCCTTTATATGTTGCACGTATATATGCATGTAGGCAATGTGGTCAATAATGGATATAGAACAGAAGGCATCTGATAAAGTTCCTACTAGGCCATATTAACTGAGGTTAAAGCAGGCTTCTGGTTAAAGCAATATCCTCTGGTATAAATGACTTGCCTTTCTGAACCACAGATTTTTCAGTAATTGATGAATATGTTCACTTGCAATTAGAATATTTTCTGTTCTGTTTTAAGACATTGTATAGAACATCTGTATTTAACGTGCCCCAAGTGTAATCTAATTCTAATATTCCTAGGACTGCCTAGCTTAAGTATGATTTAATTAATTATTTTTTTTAATTAAATAATACCTAAAACTGTTAGAAATATGTACCACATTATTTTGACAGACAAGGTTGCCTTTAGCGAATTGCTTTTTAAAATTCTTTGTTTGGTAGGATATGCCAAAGTGATAATGCTTTTTTGCACATCTCAAAACTATACTACTTAAACTGCAAGCTGACGTCACATCAGTTGTGTAATATCCCGGTAGTGTTGATTATACCATTATGAAAAATAAATAGTATACATAGCTTTGAATATTCATGCAGTCTTTCATCCAAATGTTCTGAAAGTGTTCTTGTCTTTTGTATAAATCCAGTAATTTCATTTGTTCTGCTGCGGTTTATTTAGATTTTAGAAGGATTTTTGTGAAGGTGACTGATGGCAAAAATAGACAATGTGCCCTAGGAAAAAATAGTAGAAAGTTTGATTCTGTGTCAGAACCTCCAAGGCATGTTTGTGACCGCTTGATAGGTCTGCCTGACTTAACCTGGAAAACAGTTTCTGTTGTATGCTGTGATAATACAGTTCTTGCATCATTTCCCACAAGCTGATAAAGAAAAAAAAATCTAGTCTGGATTTTCCTTGCTGCAGGTTACTAAATGTTTTTCTAAACTTGATGCTACCTTCAATTTTATTTTAGTTGAGGTTAAAGTCTCTTGGGTAACTGCCTTTTTGTTTAATAGTGTGCAGGCTTTCTCTCTGTATATGGCGGCATGAAATACTCGGTGTATACTGTGTACTACAGTTGAAACATCTGTCTGACAGCAGTAGCGTGTGAAAATGTAGCAGAATTGTTATTCTTTATGCTGTTTGATTTGTCCTAGCTGTGAAGCTACTGAAGGGATTACTACCATCATCTTATGGTATCTACTATCCTTTCTTCCACAGGATACAGACAGCAAGCTCCACAAAACTGGAAATGAAACCTTTGTACAAGAATCAAAGCAAGATGATTCAAAAGAGGTTAGTTAAATACTGCTTTACGCTTCCTGCGTCACACTAGAATTCTTAAATAATTTAATAATCTGTCTTCATCCTGAAACTAATATAGGTTAGAATTTGTCATTAATGTTAGTAAGAGTGTCCCATCTAAAGGGTAAATAAAAATCTAAGTATTCTAAAAACGGGTCTAGGATTCACCGGTGTTGAATAATTTGTGTAATTTACAGGATCATATTTAGCAGTGCATGAGAACTCTGAAGAATGAACAGCTCTTGTTTCCTGACTTTCTCCCAAAGTATATAAAAGAGGAATGGAAATTAGTCACCTTGCTTTCTTTTTCAGTTCTGACTCTTTCTTCACCTAGGTCTCCAGAATTTTTAAACAAAATGTATTTTGTTTGCAAAGCAACTCTTCAATGGAAGAGTTCTTGTGGGTGTTGTACAGACTGACTGGTAAGTGTGCCCTAGAAATGCCTGCTATTTAACACTAGAATGGTTTTTGGTTTTAGATTATCGACAGTATTATAGAAGAAAGCCAGAAGGTGCAGCAACTAGATGATGATTCTTTAGCTTCTAGAGGAAAAGAACTGGCTGCTCCAACGTCAGACGCAAATGCTTGGATTTGTGGGGCAGGTATCATTAGTAGTATTCCGGAAGTATTAGCTGCTGAAATATCATTACAAGAAGACCCTAGAGAACCGGTGCATCAGAGTGCGTTTAAGGACACTGACTTGGAGCCAGGGAAGCTTTCCTTTACTTCTGAGCAACAGGAGGCTCCTACACTAACAAAAGTAACAAATGCAACTGACCATAAAATGGATGAAACTGCTGAAGCACAAGAAGAAACCTCAAAAAGTGAGGACATAACAGACAAGAAAGAGGTAAATACTTTAGAACATGTGGCTTCAGATTTGTCTACCAAAGACCTTTCTATAGCAGAAGAAATGCCTCCAGCAAAACCACCAAGGCAGCTTACTGTAGAACCTGATATAGTTGCTAGCACAAAGAAGCCTGTCCCAGCACGGCCACCACCTCCAACAAATGTTCCTCCTCCAAGACCACCACCACCTGCAAGGCCAGCTCCACCACCCCGGAAGAAGAAGAGTGACCTGGATTTTGAAGTGCAGAAACCTGGTTTAGAAGGCAAGTATTCTATTTTAGATGGCTTTAGTTATCTACATGGTTACTATTTTTGTTTTGAGTGAAGAATCATTCAATCTTATGATTCCTGTTTAGTTGATTTTTTTTTTTATTTTTCATTTAGATGTCAGCAGTCTTAGGCTCTTACAGTGCAGAAATACAGTTTTGCATTACTGGTGTTCCTAACTCATAGACTCTTGTTTAAACTAACACTTCCTACCAAAATAGCTACTTCTGTAGCAAGGAGAAGCTGCCTCATCAGTACAGAAACTGAGAAGAGTTACAAACTTCAACTAAAATGTGTGCAATCAGTATTTGCTTAGAAATACAAGTCAAAATGTAGACTGAAGTCTCATGAAAATGGAGAGTCCTGCGTTACTAGGGAAATTACTAAAAAAAAAAATCGTTAATAAAACTGAAGAGGACTAGGTGTGAAATAGTGACTGTGCATGCAACTATATATGAAATATGTAATTGATAAGACAGATTGGTTTGCAGTTGATGTTTAAAAACACCAAACTTGTCAGAGTGGGTGTTCAGGATTATAATGTTAGGATTCTAACAATCTGTAGACTGTCTTAGGCAAGTGTTATGGTCTCCTTTCTAATATGAATCTCTTCAGTCTCTCGAGAGAACTTCACAGCTGGTGGTCTCTTAACTCCAAGTACAGTGACAGAAGGCATGCCCAAAGATTCTCAGCCTTCTTTGGATTTGGCAAGTGCAACCAGCGGAGATAAAATAGTCACCGCGCAGGTATCAGGAAACAATTTTAAGTTCAATAACTGTAATATTTTTATCCCTTTAGTGTTACACTAGAGGTAATGTGTTCTGTTCGCAAAATTTCAGGAAAATGGGAAAGCAGCTGATGGCCAAACAACAAATGAAGTACTTGGACCACAAAGACCTAGGTCTAACTCTGGAAGAGAGCTCACGGATGAGGTATTAATGAGTGTGGCCTGTACACGGGACATTCTTGTGCTTGCTTTTCCAGTCTGAAATGAATTGGAGTAGTTGCACATCACTCTTTGCACTCTGAACCACTGTTTGCCATGAACGTGGGTGCAAACAGGAGTGGTGGCATCCTGGCTTTGCCCACCTAAGCACGTTGTTGCCCCTGAGTCATATGTAATATTGGCGTTTGAAAGTGTGGGCTGTAATAGATCTGAGATGATGTGAGTTTGTGTCTGTAGCTATGCAAACATGTTACAAGATTTTTCTGGAACACCAGCAAACTTGACATTTTGTGATATGTCTAAAAAGGGAAGGAGTCAGCAATAGGAGAATGATTTTCCTAATGTTAAGAAATAGTTTGTTGGGTTAATAACTTCCATTAATCCTAATGATGTTATCAGGCTGCTGCCAGTTTTTATTTGTGTATATCTATGGATAGCTTTTGTTGCTATTAAACAGATGTATGTTCATGAACAGATCATAATATGCTCCAAAAAACCCTTTTCCTTTGTGTAGTGCTGGTTAGGTCTAAGTAGTTGGTTTTGACTAAATCTAAGCTACAGCTGTTAGAATATCTGAAAAGAGGAAGACTTCAAAAATTTTTAAATACATAGTATGTTTGATATTAGCACGGAAGCTGTCAGGCAGTGGCTGATGTCTGCACAGCTGCATTTCTCATTTATGAAGTTGAACCTTGTGATGATATGTAATTGTGCTTCTGTGTATAGTGGTTGATAATGTTTGCAATAACAGGCTAAAGGCAATTTTAACTTAAACCTAGTATTTATAAAACAAAGATACAGTAAGCTACAGAATTTTTCATTAAGACAAATAATCTGTAAGATGGAATTTATATTTTGCCCTAGGTTTTGGAGGCAAATCAAGTAATCTTGATTTCACATCTTACTTTTTCCACAGGAAATTCTAGCAAGTGTAATGATAAAAAACCTTGATACAGGTGAAGAAATACCCCTGAGTCTGGCAGAAGAAAAGTTACCAACAGGCATTAATCCCCTAACCTTGCATATCATGAGGAGAACTAAAGAATATGTCAGGTATGAATGATGATAGCTTTCAGCTCTTTCTGATGCTGCTGTTCTTGTAGTTTTTGCATGCACGGAGGCAGCTTTTATGCAAGTAAAGAGTCCCAGCCCATCTTGAGTGCTAATTCCCAGTTTTCTATGAACTAGGCTGTTTATTGAATTCTTTTAAGTTAACTAAAAGTTGATGATATTGCTGGAACTTGACAGGCAAGTATCTCTGAAAATCCAGGTGAACTGCAGTTAGCACTTGATATGTTAAATGTTGTCATTTCTATACTGAATTAAACAGTTTATGTTCGAGTACTGTATGTTGTTCATACTGCCATGTCCTGTAGCTTTTTCAGTGCTGAATTTAGTAGACTTAGATGCTCTGAAGATCTGTGGTCATCAGTATAGCTGACTATTTTGATGTTTTCCTGTCCTCAGTGGGGTGTTGGGCCTTTTACTGTTTAAAACCGAGCCCTTTCCTAAGTTTTTACAGAAAAATACAGTTCCTTAATGATCAGGAAATTGTCAGTCTAGATGCTTTTTTCCCAAAGATCTAGATTTATGTGAATCATCATACAGTTTTAGGTTTTTTGCATTGCCATATTGTCATTGAAAGCTTGCTTCTGTGGAACTGTACTTTTCTGTGTACAAACTTTGTTTCAGAATTAACCAGTATTAATTTATTTAATCTATGGAAAGCAAGGTATGAGAACAAGGTAGCATGTTACCAGTTCCTAGTACTGTAGTGTATTTTGCCTACTCTTAGATTTCTAAGTATCCCAGTAAGCTTGAAGTATTGAATTTATGGAAGGGAGTAATGTATCTTTGGCATCTGGAGTGTATATACTGTTTTAGTAACAAGATACCTAAAAGCTGAAAGCTCTGTTTTATTACTTAACATCACATCCATGTATTTCCAATGTGTTACATGAAAGAATAAAGATGGATCATAAAATGCAGATCCTATGTTGCTAACATTTCATTCAATTGAGATTCATTATGGTTTCCTATTAAACAATCACTTCTGTATTTCCTAGTAACGATGCAGCGCAGTCTGATGATGAAGACAAAATGCAGACACAGCAAACTGATACTGATGGAGGGAGGTTAAAACAAAAAACGTAAGATGCTGTTTCACGTCCCTACAAATTAAAGACAGGTTTTGTTTTTTCAAGCTGAAGCTCTCCTGACTTCTGAACAAGTTACCTTTTAGGTACAAGTGGTACCTGAATTTACATAAGCCCGTTGCTCTGCAGTTAAACTGAAGATTAAGTGCCTGCTGGCAAATTAAATGCTTATTTTAAGGAGCAGTAATGAAAAGAGCTAATACTGCATTTCAAATCAAAACTGTTGATTCATAATAACAAGAAATGAGAATTTTCCAGTGTTATGTATGAAAAGTGCCCTTGCTTTTTAAGGACCCAGCTGAAGAAGTTCCTTGGCAAATCTGTAAAGCGAGCAAAGCACCTTGCTGAAGAGTACGGCGAACGTGCTGTTAATAAAGTTAAGAGTGTTCGAGATGAAGGTCAGTGCCACTGACTTTTTTTTTAAGTAGGTTTTTCCTTGAGCTTCTAGGAATCAAAGTGGCTTTTTAGAGTTGAAGTTTGTAGCTTGGCAGGCATTCTGAGACAAGTGGGTTACAGGAATGACTTCTTGTAAGGTAGTAGTTGAGAGACGACTTCAGCTAAACCAATTGAATACTGTAATTGTTGTGCTGTTAGAAAGCTGTCTGAATATCAAAGTGTAAATGTTTTTGGAAAGTCATTCCAGCAAAGGTAGAAGTGGAGGTTTTCCTCATTACTTCAATAAAGTCAGATTGTTTTCTGATTACCACCACCATTAGAATTCTCATATAGCTTGAGCTCCTGGTAGAAGATTTTCCAACTACAACTGTGTTCTCCTCTTGTTTCATCAGTGTTTGTTTCCAACAGACTTCTAGTACTGCAGTAATCCAGTCTAACCACAGCCTGACAAGTGCCATAGAACTGGCACACTTTAGCATCTTACTTTGCCACTGGCTGTTTGCCCCAGCTCTTTTGCGTTTCTTATGCTTCATGTTCACCAGGCCATTTCAGCATATTCAGTCAGAAGAAACCAATACAACAAAATGGGTAATTTTCAGTACACATTAAACCGACAGAAATCACTTAGTTCAGGATCTGCTGAATGCAAGACCCAAAATGCAAAGAGAAGGGCAGAACAAAAGTGAATAGCAGTTCTTATTTTTAATGTTCAGTGTTTGGATTCACTGCAACCTAAATTTAGTGTATTTTTAGACCTAATTTCCTTTTAGACCTTGATGCAACAGTATTCTTATTTTTCTTTAAGATCTTAATATTGCCTAGAAAAAATTGCTAATTCAAGACTAATCGGCTACCAAAAAGTATTGGCAAATGCTTACTAATAGATTATAAATGTGTGCCGTGGTATGTACTGCTGAATTTGTGTTCCTCTTAGTCTTCCATACAGATCAAGATGATCCCTCTTCCAGTGACGATGAAGGGATGCCATATACAAGACCGGTTAAGTTCAAAGCGGCACATGGCTTCAAGGGACCTTATGATTTTGAACAAATTAAAGTCGTTCAGGATCTCAGTGGAGAGCATATGGTAGGTTTCTCAGATTTCATCTGTGGCTTTGCTGAATCTGTTCAGCCTGAGTTTCACCTTTAGTTTTCATCTACTTGGTGACATCCAGAAATTACTGTCAGGTTTACTCTTGAAGAGCAGCTTCATTCTGGAAAATAACATTCTGACAGTAAATGAAAATTTGGGTGGTTTGATCAGATCTTCAGGAATACTTGGGCTGCAGAGATTCTCAAGAGCTTTTCCTTGAAAGAGTTTGGTATCAAGTAGTATTTTTTGGTTCCTGCAATTACAAATTAAGGCTGAAATAAGCTATGTTCCACTACCAGAACTGAGCACAGAGCAGCAGGGTTGACCTGCTCAGCAAATAAACTAGTCTGCCTATTAGAGATATGAGCACAGGTGTTAAACGGAAATACTGGATAGGTTTTGGAGGCAAAAGAGGGAAGAGATTAATGGGGTGTGTGGATTGGAATGAGAAGGAAAGGATATGATATTTGCAGATACGCTTGTGGAGAATGAGGCAGAAAACCTACATATTCATCACTGTTGGAAGTGTGCATACTCCCCTGCAGATTCTGAAATATATTCTAGTATTCCCGACTTCCCAGATTCTTCTGCTGACAGCAACTGTCTGACAACAATTGAAACATCTTTTAAGTGGTAGGCTGAGGATAATGACCTACAGCAATCAGTTTGACCCAAGAGTTTAAGCTTGTCACCCACCTCTGAAGTTTCCAGTCCTACTGGTAATCTCTCTGTGTTAATTTCCATTATGCCAGTATTTGACGACTTAAAACCTAGGAAACTCCCCAAAAGCATCCTAAAAGGATGTTAGCTTGGTAGAGTCAAATGCCTAATAGTTGTTCATTAAATAACAGGAGGAAATGGAATGTTGCTTGTGTGGTAGTGAGTTTTACTGACTTCTGACTCTTCGGACTTTGTAACGGAGTAAGAATTATTGTCTTCAAAGGCTTTGTAAAACCTTCATGCCAATTCAGATTTTAACAAACGTATTTAGTAGTCGTTTTGGTTGCCAGAATTGACATAGCCAAGCACATTTTCTCTTTGGAAAAAAAAAAAGAAGTGTTAGCACAACTTGTGCTCACTTCAAGTGCAGCTACAAACACTTGCCAGTTTTGCAAATCAAATAGCAGGTTACAAGTCACTCAGAGCCCTGGCTTGCTGACTGTTACTACCAGTTTTGTGTTGAATGCTGTAGTAGCACTGAGCTACCTGAACTCCTCTCCCATAGTAATCTGCCTTGTGGGCTGTTTCTTTCAAACCGTTTTTGCAAATGTGTTGCACAGTTCACCAGTCTGCACAATTGCTTTTCAGTGTTTTGATCTAGTATTTATATTACTTCTGGTCTCTTGCATATATCCTAAAACTTGTCAGTTTACATTATAGAAAGTCCTTTTGGTATGGAAGAAGGCGCTTTATGTAACTTAAACCCTATCTTTTTATTTTGACAGGGTGCTGTTTGGACGATGAAATTCTCTCACTGTGGTCGATTACTTGCATCGGCAGGGCAAGACAACGTAGTAAGAATATGGGTCTTAAAGAATGCTTTTGACTATTTCAATAATATGCGAATGAAGTACAACACAGAAGGTATTTTTCTATGCATTGCTAGAGCTCTAAAACACTAGAAATTCTAGTTATCTGGGGACATAGAGTTGACTGTGGTGTTTCTGCCTGTGTTGTAGGCCGTGTCTCTCCCTCCCCATCTCAAGAGAGTCTGAATTCTTCAAAGTCTGATACTGATGCAGGGGTATGTACACTAGATATCGCGGGGTCACACAGTTCTGTAACGCCACGGCTTCATTGGTGCTTTACCCAGATACACATTAAAGAGCTCTTGGCCAGTGTCTTTGAGTTGGGTGCAAGCAAGAAAGTACATCACTAAACACATTACAGAATCTGCATAGCTTCTCTGTGGCCTTCTGCCAGAGTAGATTTCTGTGTGAAATGCCTAAAGGAGGAAAAAACTCCCTACATTATTGAATTTCCTGTGTTAGTGTTTTGCCTCGGAGCATTACTTAGTTAATATGTCAGGCCAAACTCAGCAGTGGGATACTCAGAAGCAGGATGAAACCTGCCATTGTAAAATTTTTCAACTCTGTGTAGAATAAAATGGAATATGACTGACCGAAAGTATTAAGATACTCTTACTTGTAGAATTTTCAGATACTTTAGTAAACTTGCCAATAACATGAATGTATTTAAGTTTGGGGTTGTTTTTTTTTTTCCAATTTTTGGTTTCCAGTAGTGTAAGAAACAGATGACAAAATCAGGGTTTAAGCAAAGATTTTAGCAGTAGCTTTAATTAATGCGCACTGTTTTGGTGGGGTGGGGGGGAAATCTTTTCTTTCCTTAGGTAAGAGAACAGGCTTGCTTAGCCACACACACCAAGGATGTTGTTCTGAGTGAGTTTTTTGCTGGAGAGCTTTTGTATAGAACTTCTGGGATACTTTTTAAGGGGTCTCTTAGTAGCAAGTTACCGTTTTTGGTACGTACTAGAGACAGGGAAACTTTAACTTGCAGTTTATATTGTAAATTGGAATGCTGTTTTCAAGCTTGGTATACTTCGTTCCAAAAGCTTATCATCAGATATTTGCTTAAATTACTGTCAAGCTTAGCTCATTGAACAAAAGCTGTATGAATGGAAAATTTGTATCTTCATTTGGGAATTTCAAGCTTGTTTCACAGCCTGTTGTACTTGAAATTTACTCTGCTTGTTTATTGCTGCAGTGTTGTTTAGTTTAAATTCAGAAGAGTTCTTTAAATGGTTACTGGCCCTCCACTTTTTGTAAACACCAGCTGCTTTATTATTGATTTTTCCAGCTAACATTTTGTAATGTATTTCTACACTTCTTTGATAGATTTGCAGTGGAGTTGATGAAGACCCAGATGATAAAAATGCCCCGTTTCGTCAACGCCCATTTTGCAAATACAAAGGGCATACAGCAGATCTTCTTGATCTTTCCTGGTCGAAAGTAAGGCACTATAATACAGACCACACAGTTCTCCTGTTTTTTAATTGTTTTCTCTTGTCAGTTGCCATTGGAACCATACATCTAAACAGGATGAAACAATCATTGAAGTTAAAACACTTGTGAATTAACAATGAAGTTAATACACTTATTCCAGCTAAAATAGTTGGGATAAAATGAACAAACTTCTTAGGTTTGTCTAATTAAAAGTCATATTAAGAAAAATCAGAAAACAAGCTAGTAACAGTTACAGATGTGTATTCAGTAGTGAAGTCGAATTATTTAGAGTGGGAGGAATTTCCATTGAGCTGTGTGATTTCTGATTTAGGATGTTACCACTTTTCTTGTCTTCAGTATGCTCCACTGATCTTATGTAGTGAACAGATGTAAAGTTGCTGGAATTTATACATGTATCTTAAAATAAGAGAATTGCCTTAGGCTTACATTTCAAAATGTTTCACGTAAAGCTTATTCAGTTTATTCTGCACATTGGACTACAGTTGTAATTTTAAGTCTGGCTGAAGGATCTTAGGCAGGAGAGACTCTGCTCCCTCCTCTGAAGCCTGCTGTGCTATTTCTTCTCTGAATACTTTAGCTACTTTCCAAGTATTCAGTTCCGTTGAGATTCTTCCAGAAAGCTTTCTGTGACTGAACATCAGTTTACTGGGCTTAAGGAAAGCACCATGAGTAATGATAATTTGGATAAAACATTTTTTATGAAAGAATAAAATTTTGAATTTTATGGCAACAGAGAAATTGGACTTCACCAATCAGATCCTTTGTGTGTTTTCTGTTCCGTTTGTGTCCATTAATAACCATGGAGTTCTCTTGTTTCACAGAATTACTTCTTGCTTTCTTCTTCTATGGACAAGACTGTCAGATTATGGCACATATCAAGAAGGGAATGTCTTTGCTGTTTCCAGCACATAGATTTTGTCACTGCTATAGCATTCCATCCAAGAGTAAGTGTAATTGTCCTCTTTCTTTTAGAGAGTCAGAATTGGAAATTACAGGAGTCCTTCCCCTTATTTTACATTTGAAAAAAATAACTGAATAATAGAGTTTCTGCGCTTTAAAAATTGCACTTTATCCTATTGGATGATGTTCTGGAACTTTTAAGTGTTCATCTTCATTAAACGTCACCAGGAGTTGTCCGTGTGGTTTACCCATTTGTAAGTATGATACAGAAAGTGAATTGTCTATTGGCTATAACATCACAGCTGGTACAACTTTGAGTATCTTTGTCAGCATATCCAATGAGGACTGTTGAGATTAACTATTAGTGGAAAAATTCATAATGTAATAAAACAGATTGTCCAGAGACCACAGAATCCTTGGGGATGTTTAAAACTTGACAGGATATCATCCTCTACAGCTTGATCAAACTTTTGAGGCTGTCCTTGCTATGAGCAGGAGGGGTGGATCAGAGACCTCCAGAGATCCTTTCCAACCTATCTTATTTGATGATTTTTAACAAAAATATTGTCATAAAACTTCCTAATATTAATAAAACTTAAGTAGAGGAAAAGCATTTTTCAGTGTTCCCTCAACATACATAACTGGTAGACGTATGGGAACTCTGAAAGGAGCTTTCAAGTCCTGACAAGGGTAGTATTTTTCTAACTTACATCGAGAGGGTAAAAAGTAACTGTGGTAATAGTAAACAGTTTCCTAACTTGAGGTGTACAAACTGTGTGTGGGTAATCTTGTCAGAAATCTGTAAGAAATTGAACTCAATTTACTAGTAATTTTAACATGATCTTTTCAGCTGCCTTAAACATTATAATCAACTTCTCTGAGAGCTCTTGTTTGGAAGGTTCTGGAGAGAAGCTGTTTCGAAATGGGGGTGGGAAGGTTTTAAGGAAATCAGGGCATACTCACAGCACAAGCAGAGATGAATGTAGTTTGTCCTTTCAGGATGACAGGTACTTCTTGAGTGGTTCATTGGATGGGAAACTCCGACTCTGGAACATTCCTGACAAAAAGGTGGCATTATGGAATGAAGTAGATGGACAGACAAAATTGATTACGGCTGCCAACTTCTGTCAGAATGGCAAATACGCAGTCATAGGCACGTACGATGGCAGATGCATCTTCTATGACACGGAGGTAATAAGTTTGAGACTCTGTATTTTTTTTTTTACGTTAAGCAACAAACAGATATAAAAGTCCATGCTTATTTCAGTATCAAGAAACAGACCTAAACTTGAAGCAAAAAAGTTTTTACACCATTGTTTGAAATCAGGATACATTTTAATATCTTTTCAGCACTTGAAATACCATACGCAAATACACGTGCGTTCTACCAGAGGCCGAAATAGAGTTGGAAGGAAAATAACTGGCATTGAACCCTTGCCTGGAGAGAATAAGGTACTGTCTTTCAGCTTTGGCTTAGTACTGGAGTCTGATATTTACATCCAAAGCGTAGAAAGTTTGTACTAAATCTTGTTTGTAGTCACTGACTTAATCGGAAGTCTTTTAACACTACTAAAATGAACACTACTCGCTGCTGATTTAGCCTGATGCCATACTAAGTAGTGGTATAACAGACTTTTTTTTAAATGGCATTATGCTAATTAATGTGAAAGTGAGAAAATGCTTACAGATGGCTTTCAGTGAAAATTTCTTTTGCATAATTAACCTCTCTCAAATTTAATATTCATTAGAAAACGCGCTTCATACAGAAGCTGTAAAAACACTGAAAGCTCAGAAGCTGATAGCCAAACAATGTACTCTGTTCTTCAGAATCTCCTTTTGTTTGGTTTTAGTCTAAGCTGAAGTCTTACATTGCAACAGTCAAATACTCATCAAGCAAAGAACATGCTGTTGAATGTTAAAGTCATCATCTGAAGCTGGAGAGTTTCTTACTTGTATGTAAAGGTTCAGGTGTGATGTTGGGTCAACAGCTGGCTCTAGTAGAGTTGTACATCAGCACCTGTTACCACCTATATTGTATTCTTATCAACGATGGAGACAGGACTCAATTCTGAAGACATGCAGGAGATTCAGAAATCAATAGTGCCTTTGGGTTTGTGTCAAATGCTCTGTTAGAGCATTGTTAGGGCATGTTAGATGATGTAATGAAACGCAGCTCAGCCTGAGCTCTTGAAAACAAATAGGAAGTTCAGTGATCTGATGGTAATGGTGTTCCAAGAGTTGTCACAACTGCATTGCGCAAATGATTAGGTAAGTAGGGGTCAGTGTTTAACTGCCACTCTATTATGCCCTTTTCCTAGCATCATCTTGAGTCTTATTGCTAACCTGCAGTGTGCTCCACTTCTAAGGTACCATAAGTGGGCTAATCAGTTGAATGCCCTCACTCACTGTGACAACCCTTTCATAGAGTTCTCTGTTCCTTATAAGTGTATCTAAGTATTTGATCTGAAAAAATGTGAGAAGAAAGCAAAGTCATGTTAACCAAGAAAAGTTCAGTTTGCTTATACAGCAGATAATGGCCTCTGATCTGTGCTTCGTGGTTGATGGGTCATTACTCTCCAGAAATTTACATTGCTAGAATAGCATTTCTGCTGTATTATTGTGTAATGTGTTCCGAAATATCCTTTGCAAGTTAATGTCTGTTCTTGGACCCACATTTTACTTCAGTAAAGAGCAGCTCTTCTAGTTCAGATCAGTCAGAATGATCTTGACTGAAGTTGTCTGCAGAAGAGAAAAATGTCATTGTCCTAAATCTTGTTCTCCTTTTTTGGACTTATTCTTTGTCTATTTCACCTTTCTAATCAAAAGAACTGGGAATTCTGACTGTTTGAATGAACTCTTGCTCCTTCTTGGGCACGCTAATGGTTTCCACTTCTAAATTTAATTTATTTCTTTTTTAGATATTAGTGACATCAAATGATTCCAGAATCAGGTTATATGACCTAAGAGATCTGTCTTTATCTATGAAATACAAAGGTTATGTCAACAGCAGCAGCCAAATCAAAGCCAGCTTTAGGTAAGACAATATTACAGCAATGGAGTTCTTACACTGGGGAAAGGCTGTGGCTGAAGTATGCAGAGTTTTGTTTAAATAATCTGTTTACCTTGGTATGCAGCCGAGCCTCTGAAATGTCACTTGGCTCAGAATATGAAGGTAACTGAAGGCCAGAGGTCAAGAATGATGAAGCTGCCTGTGAGCAGGGAGCTTCTGTGGATGAGTGAATCCTTTCATGTTGACAGTACGATGCATGTCCATCCCTATTGCTGTAAATACAGGACCTGTGCTGTAACTCTGGGGCTGGGACACCACATCTTTTCTCTCCTGCATGATAAATAGGTTTTATTTCCTTAATCTTGTCAGGTATAGTTACAGATGTGTTGGTCACCCGACTGTTGCCCCAGGCTGTTGCTCACTGCCTATGGATCTTCACTGTCAGTTACAGCCTGCAAATCTGAGTTGGAATTCTTTTTTCTTCTTTCTCTGTGTTGGCCCAAGATGCTTTTCTGAGCTTGAGTATATTACTGCGACCATCATGGAAATACTAGTTCTTAATAAACAAATGTTCTAGTTCCTCTTAGTCTTGCAGAAACCCAAGTAGAAAAATGCTTGTGTATCTGTTTGAACAGAGGAGGACGATAATGCCAAGTTTAATTCTGATCGTCAGCTCTTGGCCTTTGAAAGCATCTTTTAAGGTTGACCCTGTATTTCCCAGAATGGCTGAGTTTGGAAGGGACCTCTGGAGGTCATCTTGTCCAGCCCCTGCTCAAGATTCATTTCCCAGATTTAATCATCTCTGCTTACAGGACTGTAGCATAGTTAGAGTTTAGATACGTAGCAAATTCATGCAGTAGGTAAATTAAAAGTGAATACTTGAGTTGGATTAGCAGGTACTGTTTTGTCTCTGTCAGAGTACATCATCCAGTCATCTCCTTAGAGTCTTGTTGAATGCCTTTCATCTGCCACCTGTGTGGATTTTTCTGTTGCCCATGACTTGGTTGTAAACAATTCCTCTTACAGTCTCAGGTGTTCACACAGGTTCCAGAGTCAAACAGGTGCAAATTGCACTTAAAGATTGTGTGCTATTCCTGAGAAATACTTTTTTCTTCCAGAGGGAGAGAATCAGGAGGCTTGCATGCACATTCATTTAAGGACTGTGTATTTTTTGGAGCTGCAATCGCTAAAATAATCAGTTTGAATTGTGAACTTAGCCTGGTTGCACTTGTAAAGCTGCAAGTCCTCTGGAAAGCTATTGTAACAGTCGATTGAACAGCTAAGAAAAGTAATGTTTCCTTCTTTGAATCTTTAGCCATGACTTTACCTACATTGTAAGTGGTTCAGAAGATAAATATGTTTATATTTGGAGTACATACCATGATTTGAGCAAGTTTACATCTGTAAGAAGAGATCGTAATGACTTCTGGGAAGGCATTAAAGGTAAAAATCAACTTTTGATCTTTGTCTTATTGAAGCTCCTATGATTGAAAAAAAAAAAAGTTGTTCTAGTTTTTATTTGCTCAGCAGTGCTTTTCATTTAGTTTAAACAGATTTTTAGCCAGGTGCATTGTAATTGGTAGATAATTTCAGTAAGTGGATTTGGTCAGAAAAACCTTGTCCACAGGAAACTGTCTACAAGAGAGAGTAGCTAAGAGTTTGTCCAGCCTCAGTAAGAGATTCTGAGTGAATGTAATGTTTTGCTGGCAGAACTTGGTTGTGTAAGTGTAGTAGTGAAAATAATTATCAGTCCTTAGATCTTTTATTAAAAAGTGGCTTTGAAAACAAACGCCAAGCACTTTCTCTTTCAAGACAGGATTAAAAAAAATAATAAAGAAAAGAGCAACTCTCTTATCTCCTACCGACACAGAGTTTTTTGGGAGATGCGGGACAAAGGTGTTTTGCAGCTCTTGCCAGTTAATTTTAGGCACTTGAAGCAACTTCAGAGCTCTGCAAGGTTATAAAACAATGGCAGTTGAATGATGAGCTTACCTGGTGTCACTCGCACTGAGATTCTTGGATATTTGCTAAAATTTATGCCTGCTATGCCTGTAAAATAAAGAGTTCCTTGAAACAAGATAATCAAAATCGGATTGTCTTTCTGAAGCGCACAATGCAGTGGTCACGTCTGCGATTTTTGCTCCTAATCCTGGTTTGATGGTGTCACTGGAAACTTCAGAAAAGCAAGATTCTGAAAGTAAGGGAGAAGATTCTGAAACATCAGATACCATACCCTCTGGTAGGTGTTGAAGATAAGCTCTGCTTGATACCATGGTACGAGGAGGAAAAGATTATGAAGAATACTTTTGGTTTGGGAGGGCAGGTTTCCTGAGATGAAAAGTCCCTGCAGTGGCATGGGTGTATTATTCCCATCTTAGCAGTTGAACGTTTTGGCAACTGTTCACTTTCTTTCAGGTTTTCAGAATGCAAGTGAAGGGACATAGCTGTTGTCGTGTGTACTTTAGAATTATTGGTTTTACACTTGAGCTGTTAGGAGGTAGAGCAGTACCAAGATAGAATGAAAAAGTCCCTCTCCTAGAAACGCAGGTAGCTCTTGAAGTATTGGCTAGATAACAGGAATGTGACAGAGGAAGAAGGGTGTCACAGTGATAGCTTATCTTGAGAGCTTGGTTTTTTTTAATTTTGTTTTTTAAATGAACTAACAGTTTGTTCTCTTTCCTAATTTTAAGGAGCTTTGAAGACAGATCACACAGAAGTGCTTTTATCAGCTGACTTTACTGGAGCAATCAAAGTCTTCATTAACAAAAAGAAATGTGTATCTTAGTTGTTCTGCAACTGACAGCATAAAGCTATGGTACTGTGGGATCAAAATTCCATAAATAATGCGGGCAAAAGCAAAGTATCTAATATAATAATGTTACAGGCTGATTTATTTTTAAATCTTTATTTTAAGGCTACTCAAATATTGGATCCTTGGAAAGCAGTGTCTACCTATTAACAACTGGGCTTGTAGAATAGAAAGGAACGTGTAAGAATAACCCTGCCAGGCATTAGACTCTCGACTCTCTATCAACAGTTGTTTTGCAACGTAATTGTGAACCTGCACAGGTTTCTGCACAGAAAACTATTTCACACATGTGTGTGCCTTTGGGTTACATGCACTAATTTGAACATATATCAGAAGAATTTTAGTGGTGCTTGTGACCACTAGATGTCAGGAACAGGGATGGGAAGGGACGACTGGAGGTATGGCTGGAAAAAATGCTGTATGATCTTTGCACAAAATGCCATTTGAGAGAGATCTTGAATGTGTAGTAGCTAGTCAGAATTTTAAGTTATGCAGGTTTTTGATGGGTCAGCAACCGTGTGTAAATGTTTTTATAAATTTCTGAACTTCGAGACATGAATTTTTTTTGTTGTCTTTTAATTGTTGTGGACTTTAGATTCCTTTCTTATATATAATTTTTTGCACACTGGAGCACAATACTTGTGTAAAGAATTCTCTCATTCCTTGTTCACAGGCACCAGGATATATTCACCTTCCAGATAAAATTAAGCTGCATTAGAAAGTTCTTCTATTTTACAACTATGTAAAATAAACTGTTTACATTTTTTAAGCATTGTAGCTTAAAGTTTTAAGTTCTTCTCGTTTGTTTAGTGCCACTGAATTTTGAAAGTCTTTGTAAATATTCATATAAAACACCTATGAAGTAACATTCTGGGCATCATAACCCATGAAATGTTATTGATGGTCGTGTGTTTCAGAGAACAGATGTATCATTAAACTTGGTCACACACTTGGAAATTGTTGCTTCTTTTCTACTTTGATTCATAAATTTGCCTTTGTCGAAGCAGTTTAGGCCTGTTTCTCAGATCACTGATCTTGCGTGCACTTGTTACCTTTTGCGTTCTACTTCTCCTGATCTTATCGCTATTTTTCATGACTTTTTTAATGGGCTGGAAGGGGAGTAATGGGGAATGGAGTGCTGAAACTGGATACGAAGCAGAATTAAGAGTAGTTAAATGATAGTTTAGTGTGAGGAAGAGACTTCAGAAGTGTGTAAAGAATCTTCTTCCCTTTAGTGGAAGAATGAAGGCCTGGAAAGGTAGGAAATGAATCTCACTCTTTTAATTCTTTCTTACCGAGGTGGATTTGACCGTGACTTTGTGTAAAATTGTCTTGGACAAGGCAGGCGCTTGCATGGGGTAGGTAATCGGACAAAATAAATACAGAAATGGTGCATGCTATATAACATTCTTCTCTGTTGACAAACTCAGAGTGTGAGTTTGACTCTCAGATGTGAAAATAACTGTATAGATGAAACAAGCTAAGCTCTCAAGATTTTTCTTGTTACTTTGAGCTCCACTGAATTGACGGCAGTGAGAAGCGCAAGAAGACATTTGGTTTGACTCTAAAAATGAGTTTCTGTATTATATGTATGGTTATATATGTAGAAGACTGTAATTGACTGTGATTCCTGTGAGCAGATCTCGGTCATCTCTGGAGCCTGCTATAGATACTCTACGTGTTTAGTGACAAATGCAAGCTAAGAAGCTGCACTGTGCAGTGTGAGCACCATCACTTTGCTTACAGGTGCCTTCCCACTAGAAGCCCAGGTTGGAGGAAAAGGCATATGGACTTTGCATTGCTTTTTTGGGGTGCTGCTGTCCCATTCCTCCTTTCCCTGTATTATAGTTGAAATAGCAACTGTAAAAATTAGTGATGAGGTACAGGAGGAAGTAGCACTTATTAGCTGGTAAGGAATACAAAAAAGGGGATGGGTCCAAGCCCAGCTTTTCAGAGTGACTGAAGACCTTGCTCCTGTCAACGTGCAGTGTTTGATGTAGATTTTGGACTAAGTGGGCCTCAGAAGGGATCCTGCAACACTAATGGTGTGCATCTTGGCAGGTTGTTTTTGATGGTCTTTGTAAACGGTCTCCAAGACCTTGGTGCAGGAGATGTCTGAATTAACTCTGTCACCTCCCAAGAATCAATAAAATGAGCTGCTTGGAGTGCTGTAGATCACTTCAACTCTTCCCTTCAACCTCTTAATGATCTGAATTTTGGAGGGTTTTTTTAAGATTTAAACATGAATGCTTTGGAGAAGCACAGTTGAAATGTAGTTTGTTTGTAGCTGCCAGAAGCCCTATTAAGGTGGTGTGTTAGACTTGTGAAGTACTCAGGCAATCCCAAAAAAGCTTATTGTTGCTTTTCGTTATTCTGGATCTTGTGCAGGCAGTAAACAAAGCTGATCTTGAAGAAGATGTGTGGCTTCCATTTATCTTGATATTTAGCTTCCAGCACTCCGTTCTGGTGCTCCCTATAGTGATCTAGTATTCTCTATGCTTTTTTTCCCAGGTGAACTGTGCTGCACATTTTTAATGGTTCAGAAGTCAGTGCCTCTTTCCTTCTCCTTCCAAAAGTTTCATCAGACAAGCGGCACTCCAATCTGAGTGCTGCGTCCTGTCCGATTCTGTCCACTTCTGGGTCTTGTGGCTTGCTTGGCATCTTGCACAGCAGGAGTTTAGAGGCTTCAAGTTCTCCTGTTTTGCAGATAAATGTAAGTCACTGCTGAGCCTGTTTTGTTCAGTCAAGTGCCTACACAAGCTAATGCCCTTGCTCTGGGAGGTGATGTTCACTCGAACACAAGCAAAGCACGTGTGGAGGTCTGTTAAAATAAACCACTTCCCTCTGGACGGCTCCTTCCAAGGCCCTACTTAACCTTTTGTACTTTACTGGAAGTTGTTGACATCCACATAATAAAAATTGTGCTTTCAGAACAGGATTGAGAGTTCCTGGGAGGTAGAAGTGAGGAGTTGCCATTGTACAAGACCTTGGTGCAAGAGAGATCTGAATTAACACAGTAACTTCCCAAGAATCAATGAAATGAGCTGCTTGGAGTGTTGCAGATCACGTCAACTCTTCCCTTCAACACCTGATTTCTGCTGTAACTCCCTCTTGTCACCTGGTTGTGGCAGCAAGCAGCTATGAATGGAAATAAAGCTGTTCTTCTGCTACCTTTGTCTCTTCCAGTGCTGGGCACCAAGCCCAGTACACATGCAGAGGACAAAAACAACAGTTCAAGTAGATGAATAATGCTAGAATTGGATCTTTAAATGCTGCACAAGTCATGTTTTCTCAGGTTAAAAAGAGTGGGGGTATTTGTTTATTTTGGTTGGCGAGGTTTGGTTTTGTTTTTTATTTTAACTGAAAGCAATGCTGGACTCCCACTGACATGATGCTAATGCTATTAAAGGTAAGAACATTAATCATAGACATGGCAGAACTGATTTTTTAGGCACAAGGAAAGCTGCTGTACACTTTTTTTGCCTGCCAGCACATCGAGTGCTGTGTTCAGTTCTGGGCCCCTCACTATAAGAAGGATGTTGAGGTTCTGGAGCATGTTCAGAGAAGAGCCACAAGGATGGTGAGGGCTCTGGAGAACAAGCCTGATGAGGAGCGGCTGAGGGAACTGGGCTTGTTTAGCCTGGAGAAGAGAAGGCTGAGGGGAGACCTCATCACCACCTCCAACTGCCTCAAGGGAGCTTGTAGAGAGGTGGGTGCTGGGCTCTTCTCCCAGGTGATGGGGGATAGAACAAGGGGAAACGGCACCAAGCTGTGCCAAGGGAGGTTCAGGTTAGAGATAAGGAGGAAGTTCTTTACTGAGAGGGTCGTCAGAAGCTGGAACAGGCTGCCCAGGGAGGTGGTGGAGTCACCATCCCTGGATGGATTTAAGGAGCGGTTAGATGAGGTACTTAAGGATATGGTTTAGGGGGTAGACAGGAACAGTTGGACGTGATGATCTCAGAGGGCTTTTCCAACCCAGCGATTATGTGATTCTGTGTTCAGGAAAATGTTGGAAACTGGTTACTCCTCAAACTTGATTCTAAGTGAACTTGTGAGGATATAATAGGAATAAGAGAATGCTAAGCTGCTATCGTCTGAAGCAAACTTGTGTGCTGATTTTTACTGGACTATCAATGTAAATTGATTTGTATTTTGTCTATACGTCTGCTTTCTGTGTGTTCAGTTATAAACATGATAGGTATCTTGTTTGTCTGAGAACTGTGCACATTGCATCATTTTGTGAAAGTGAGAACAAACTGGACAAACAAAATGTCACTCCAGTCTTCAAAAAGGGCAA
>NW_010160650.1:0-731 GCF_000695765.1 Mesitornis unicolor | reverse complement strand
GTTAGAATTTTTCGATTCCATGTTGTTTTCCCATCAAGTTCTCTTTTTATACAAAGATACACTAAATAAATTGCCAGAAACACTATAATCAATAGTGACAGTGTTTCGATCAGTGATTTTATCCAGGACTTAAAGTTCAGGCCCAATCCTTCAAAAATTTTATCTATCTCGCTTTCTTTCATGTCTTTTTCAATTTCTTCTGTTTCTTCTTTTATTTTCTCTAATTGATCCAAATCATGCTCTACATCTGCAGTAACATTTGGAATTTGTATGCAACAGTGATTGATCCTGCCTTTTAAAAATCCACACACTCCATGTTCCTTCAATAACAACATGTCTAAGGCCATTCATTCTGTAAAGTCATTCTAGTAGTGGCCTGTAGTTGTATATTCGTGTCTGTAAATCCTTTTCGTGTCGCATTCGCCAATCATTCAACCTGTCCAGTCAATTGATATAACCAATTTCTCTTTCTATAGGATGCTATAGGGTTTAAAGGGATTCTAATGCCCACCCAATTTTTACTGCTGTTCCTGGCTCATTCCAAACATCATTGTTGTTCAATTCTGTTTTCTTTATTTGTGTCAGATGGAAATCTTCTCTACTGCCCTTAAAGGGAGTTTTCTTCCAAATTGGACACAGTGAAGGCAATCCCAGAGTAATTTGTTTTACCTTCCCATCATAGATAAATGAGGAGTCCAAGTTCCATCACTTGATGCCCAGACTAAGTGTCC
>NW_010160649.1:0-604 GCF_000695765.1 Mesitornis unicolor | reverse complement strand
CTTGTATATCAAATATCTGAGCAGTCTTAATACATCCATCATGTTCACATTAAGAATATGACACTCAACAGGGTGGCCATACTTTGAGAATTGCCTTAGATTAGTCTTTGGTTGACTTTCATTTTCATGTAAGTGGATTAAAATACATGGCAAGTGTACAAAAATACTATGGAAATAAACCTGTAATTAATCACTGAACCTATAATGTAAACTGCTGTGGAAGTGAGGTGTGGCTCACAGTTATTCTCATATTTCAAAATGAAAATGTGAATTACAATGAGCTGCTACTGATTTGTAATCAAGAGTCCTCCGGCTAGTCTTGAACTTACACTTCATACTAACCTAATCATAAATGTGTTCATTTTTTAAGCATACTATTCTGTTAGCTGGTTGCTACATATGGTAAATAAAGCCTCCTCTCAAATGGAGTCCCAGTTTGTCTGGCAGGTGAATATTGGTCCACCATTTTCTCACTGAGAAAACACTGTATCCTTTCTTGAGGTGTTGATTCATGCACTTATTCCACTACACTTCATCCTATGACTCACCTTCCCGTAGGCTTTACTTCATGTCTCTGTCACCTAAGCAGGGCTGACTATTGAAT
>NW_010160648.1:98263-100532 GCF_000695765.1 Mesitornis unicolor | reverse complement strand
AGATAAAGGGGGAGTGATGAGCGACTGGAGGCGTCTGTGAGTAACGCGGCCAGGCGTGAATCCGCCCCACGAGGGCTTTTAATGCAGTACAGATGTTCCCTAATATAATTATATCGTCTTCTTCCTGATAATTGGCTTTGGCAGTCGCGCTGATCGAATTCCGACCTCCCGCTCGCTCCGCGGCAACGGAGACCCGGGGCCTTCTGCCGAAACCGCAGCTGGATCCTGCCCTACGGACCCACGGCTGCGGGAGAGGCCCCTACATACCCAGGGCCCCGTTCCTGTCAACCCCACCTTTAGAGACCTGTGGTTTTAGTGGAAGCTTTTGGCTCACCACAGTTGAAAATAAGGGGCAATGCGTATTTACTTATTTCTTAAAGTGCGTGTCCTTAGAAAGCAGAATGATTGGGCTGCTTGTACGAAAGAAGGACAAAACATCTGAGTTACACAAATGAAAGGTTATCACAAATGTTGGGAAAGGGACATCTGATTGAACAGAGGCACAGCATCACATTAGGATGGCAAGAGAGGCTGTCATAGCCGCGTGACTGGGACCAGCACCCCCCTTTGCTGCTCCTTCACTCTACCTGTGCTGTCAGGGGGCCATGTGAGCTGCAGCTGGTTAAAACACTCCAGTTCTCCCCAGCTGGGTTTGTCTTTAGAGAAATTGCCAATGAAGACACGCTAATACAAGCCAGATGTGTGGGCGTTTTATGTCTGTACATGGCGAAAATGGATCAAGCCCACAAATCCATCTTGCAGAGGACAAGCAGCCAACACAAGGTAATGATTTCTAGTCACTACAGGCCCCAGACCAGGCTTCTTTCACCTGATGACTCAAAGCTGAAATGTGGCCATGCTATGCCTGCTGATGCTTGGGCACTATGAGATAGGCAGGATTAGGGAATTCTCCCAGGCCAGGGTGGTGCAGGGGAGCAGCAGACAGCCTGCACTTCTGTACCTCTCTCCATACATTGGCTTGGACAGTATTGATCATTCCTGCAAGTTAACACAAAACACAGGGCACAAAATGCTCCTGCACCCCCAAAAGAGAGCATGTCCTGCCCTCTCTTCTTGCACAGTCTGGGATCTCAGCCACCAGCTTCTATCAACTTCTTTTTGTTTTAAGTGAAGGCAAATGACTACAGTCCTTTCAAGCTATGACTAACTTCACAGCCCAAACCCACAACCATAAGTCACGCTCCCATTTTTACCTGTGGTACCAAGATGACACCTGTGGAGCAAGAATCATTTTGTACCTATGCAAAGGGTAAAGGGAAAGCTCTACTCAGAGGCGGCTTACAGCAGCGTTAATTCTTGCCTCAAGCCCATGCTCTAAGCCTGTCTCTGTGCAGGTTTTTCCTCTGGAACAAACTAGCTCTCCAGCCAGGCAAGTTCAGCTCCAAGAGGGTGATTTGCAGGCCCAGCTTAAACACACCCAGAGAGATGCTGAATTGCATATGCAGACACCAGCCCTCTGCACAAGGGTCTCTGCCTTTTCCTCTGCAGGAACAGTAAAATGCTCCTTGGTTTTGCAACTTGTTCTGTAGATTTCTGAGGGACACAAGGAGATGGGGGTTTTCACAACCTGTGCACGGCATGGGGTATCCTTGGGTCCCTTTGTGATTTTTCTCACCCTCTAATGCCCCCATGGTTTCTCAGAAGACAGGGAAGCCTATATGATCACAGAGATATAAGTAATGCTGTGTCTTCCACCCACTATTTTTCATATGCCTGCTTTCTGTTCTTGATTCACTTGGGATCTCCAAAGAGAGAAGATCTGGGGAAGGTGTAATGTCAGAGGCAGCTGTGTGCATTCCTTGAGGGCTGAAGAAGCTAAGACTATCCTTTCCTCCAGTTTAATTTCAGTGATAGCAAAATCTTTTCTTAGAAGGATATAAATATAGAAGAGGTGAGGGAAATGCAAAATCAACACAACTTGGAACAACATGACTTGAACCAGGGGAAAGGGAGCCTGACTGCAATTTTTCTTTTAAGGTCTTTTCTCTAAATGTTGAGGGTTTATTTTTAATTATAATTTTAAAGACCCGTCATAATTACAGGCTCTCACTCAGACTTCCCCATCTTCCTCTAAAACCAACATAGAAATAACTTCAGAGGATTACCTAGTTTAGTTTTCCCTTAAGAACAAATGCAGGAAAACTTTCGCCCAAAATGGGTGAGTCTTCCAGTTTGTGAGCTCTTGAGTGGAGATACAAGTAGACTCACACACCTACCTTATTGGCAACATCTTTGTTTTTCTTATTCT
>NW_010160648.1:83100-98232 GCF_000695765.1 Mesitornis unicolor | reverse complement strand
TCAGCAGGAGTCTTCTCCTTCCCTCAGTTCTACAGATCAGTAGTTTTCAGCTGTCTCTCATTGACTCGGTTTTTCTCTCTTTCCTGATAGCTGATAAGTGAATGATTTCCAAGGATCAGCTTTGTCGAAAAGAGCAGGAACAGAACACTTCTCTCTGATCTCTGTTGTACTTCCCATTCTCCACTTGGTATTAAACATAGATGGTTCAGAGCTGGCTTCAACTTGTTCCTTAGATATTCCAGGGTAATCTTGTCCAGGCTTTGCCCATTTCAGTGAACCTGTTGTTTCTGTGCCCCTCTACAAGTAGGTGCACGTTTTTTCCTGAAGTTTTTCTCCTGGAAGTAGAAAACAGGGAAGCTTACCCTAGAATTCAACCAACAACAGGTCAATCATTGATTTTATTCTTTATTTCATTCCATTTTAAGAATAAGTGCTTTCTTAAAATAAACAAGGTAACAGAACTGTTTGATCCTCATCAAATAAGACCACCACCTTTTTCTCCCGGTATAAGGCACCTGTCCAATATTTTATTAACTTTGCTAATTGTGTTAGGCATCCTGCAGTGCTGAACAGTCCTCAGCTGCTAATTCCCACATCACTATAGTTTAGTTGACTGTTAAATGAGAAAAAAATCATAGAGGAAAAAAGAAAATACATTTTAGACCCACAGTGTCAAGCAAATGATCACACAGTTCTGAATTCCGATCAGGTCCCAGCAGTGATCATATTTTATGAACTACTGGAAGAGGATGTTAGGATTCACACAATAAATACGACACACTTCTGAGTTGTGTGGGTGCAAGTGAGATTGATTGATAGATCTTGCATGTTCAGACATTTCTACAAACAAGAAAAAATAAGTTTCCATATGTGAATATTTTATGCAGATTTTTAAGCAGATAATTTGAATCTGCTCTTTCATTTTGTTACCTGTAATATTACATGTGACCATAATAATAATAATCTGAATTTACATATACAAATTACTGGAAGGTCTGGATCTGGCACACTGGGGAGTAATTTCTGGCTGGAAATGTTAGTGTGATAACTATTTAGACAACTATATAAAATGCAATAAGCACTTGTCAAAGGAAAAATGCATTGTTATGAAAACTGGAATTGCTATAGTCTCAAATAAAAATGCAGACTGTGACAAAGAATTAATCAGAAATTCCCTGCTGCCACTCTCCTGCCTCACTGCTTCTCTTGTTTCTTTCCTTCTGTTCCTGGGGTGAAATCCTGCCCAGACCCAGAGAGCTGGGCAGGCAGAAGCAGCCGTGCCCTGCAGCATGCACGGAGGAGCAGTAAATCCCCACACAGAGCAGAGGCTGGCAGACCCCTGTGGTCTGGGCTGGTGGCTCTGCCTGCAGGGATCAGACAGGCAAGAGCCTGAGGGGGGGATCCCGTCCAGGATGTGGGTGCACCACACACACAAGGACTGTGCATGCAGGGTAGCTTTGACATGGGAAATGCTGGACTTCACAGTTTTGGTCCTGGCAGGAGTCAAGACCTGAATTCTGCTCAAGAAGTAGCAGGAGATGAAGCAAAGTTAGAGGGGACATATGGAGGAAGCTGCAACTGTCCTGCAAGCACTGGCAGGCAATGGTTTCCAGATGACGTGTATCTACATTTTCAATTTTTAGAAGCACGAGCGGTTTTGTGAAAGGAATATTATTTCTACCTTTTGTTACAGGGTCACCAGCAAACCCATTCTACAGACAACCAGAAGAAAACTATATGGAAGGAAGCAGGGAAAAAAAAAGAAAAAAAAGAAAAAAAAGCCAGCCAAGATACTGCTAATCACATTAATGTATATATGTTGTTTATAATTAGCCTGCTTAAACACTAATTTCCTTTCTTCAATGAAGACCATATCTCTGCAGAACCCTCACCATGTCCATTTTCTTTGTGACAGACAGCAGAGATAGATACTCAGCTGTTATTTAGCAAGTACTCCAAAGTACTTTGATGCAGCAGCACTGTAATTTCTCAGTAGCAGCTAATTGTCTCATTTTAATTCATTTTTAATGAGACACCTGGGAGAATGAAGAAACATCACAAAACCACAAAAACCCAATAATTTTTTTGAGTTGATCTCCCAGTCTTTCCTTATTTCTGCATTCCTGAAAAAGGAGTTACTGGTATTTGCATACAACAGTGCAGCTCACTAGCTTCGCCCAGCTGTGTGACAGCATAATTCTCTGCCACATCGTAACCCATTTCCCACAGGCAAGGGAAGATGAGGGTGGAACCTGTAAAACACCATGGAATGAATCCAGAGAGGCCTCCAGTCCTCAGACATCGACATCTCCATCACTTCTGTCTCTCTAGGCAACCAAGCCACATTTCCTGTGTTGACAGCAGCCTCCAGAAGGAAGAGTAGGGTTGTCACTCCTCGTAATTTAACATGTAGACGTGATTCTCAGATAGGAAGAAAAAAGGTGGCAAAGGGCTATATTTTCTTCATCAGCCACTGACTCATGTCATACTTTTTTGTGAAGGGAAGGCGTCCTTTGACAGTCACCAGTTTGGTTTCCTTAGTTAAGAGAGATAGGCAGCCTCCTGATCCTCACTCACACTGCTTAGTGTTACTTTCTCTGCTAACTTCCACATACACTTCTTGGCTCAACAGAGAGGTTAATTCCAGTAAGACAGAACTGCCCAAATCTCTATTAGCAGTTTGGCTTCAGGAAGTTACTGACACAGCATTCCTCTGGTCTCTGCTGCTGTCATGGCCGCAGGAGCAGCACGCTCCGAGGCAGCTGTTAACCAAGCCACACAAGGAGCTCATAGATCAAACCCAGCACCGCCAATTGCACCCAGGAGAAAGAGCGCTGGACATTGAGGAATAGATGTGGTATGTTCTCAGGTTAATTAGAAAGGTACCTATGCTGACACATTGCCTGTGTTTTCACTGAGGGATTTATCAGAAATTGAAAGGCACTGCCAGTAAGCCATGTGATTTCACTGTTTAAGATATTCCCCTCCTGATTTTAGTAAATATCTGTGCTCTTTTGTTATCATTGTGATGTTTTTTACCAGATTACACCTGTCAGCAGTGCTAGTGCAGGTGTAGCTGGTCCACAGCCACCATGGGAGTTATTGTTCCAGGAGCAGCGTCCCTTCTTGCCCTCAGAGACAATGGTTGGAGCTCCTTGTGGCAGGGCTAAGCCCCATCCTTGCCCCTCATTTTACATGACAACCTCTGTGTCTTGTTCTGACATCTTAATGAAAATCTGGCAAGCGGTCAGGTCTGTAGGAAGACCCACAAGTTTCAGCAGTAGCTGTAGATGCTCTCTTACACAGAGCTAGGGCTGTGCACTCACAGCCAGCAGATGTGCACCTCCAGTTAGTTCTGGCCTGCCCAGGTGCCTTACCCTGCAGTCACTGACTGGTTTCAGCTGGGGAGAACTCTGGACCTAACTCAGTATCTTTGATGCTGAACAGTATAATGACATTTAATACCATTAGTATGCCAACAAACCGGCTGCTTCTTTTATATGTATTTTAGATTCATAAAAGAGCTTTGCATGTTTGGAGTAGTAAGACAAGGGGCTTGTTGATTCCAGCAGAAGAGCTCTCAAGCCTGTGGGATGGCCGTGGTAGAGTGCCTAGCACAAACACTCGAGAGTTTTATCCTGCTCGGTTACAAAACTCCCTTTCAATTTTGCTGCTTCTGCAAAATGCCTAAGAGTGAGGTGTTCTGGCTCCTTCTACAGAAAGCTGCTAAGCTGCTGAATTTGAAGCGAGGGGCCATGTTGTGACCATGAGGTCAGGGAGAGCATCACTTTTGGGAAATAAGCATTGACATATTGAATCTACCATTACAGAAAGAAAAAGCTTAAATCCCATGACATTTAAGAGTCCTTTGTTGATAAAGATTATTTTGACAAGATCTCCAGGAAACTTACTATCTCATTGCAAACCCTTTTCAGGCTATTTTTGCCATTACTGTATTTCATCTCTTTTTCTACGATGGACTATTTTCACCACAGATGAGATCCCAATTTCTTTCCAGACTTGGACAATGGTGCAGTTGAGAAGGGTGACAACAACAAGCTGCTTCTCAAACTACTGCACAAAAGACTTCAGTCAGGATATTTACAATAAATACAGGCACTGAGTGTGAGGGCTCCTGTTTCCTGGCAGCACTGCTTTACACAGTGTTTTCTCTCGAAGGAATCTATTACATCAGTGGCCTCAGGAATGTATGTTGAGATGGTTTAATCAGAGTTGAAAATCACAGCACAGAAAGAGGCTTCAGTTCTTCTGGCTGGACACAACGTACCCAATTTGGGAGCCATTAAGGAATTTCACTGATACCAGACATGTTCTTTAGTTCATCTCCATCCAGTGTCATGGTACCAGCATCATGGCCCTGATTCAGCAAAGCACTGAAGCACATACTAAACTTTAATTTCTTCAATTAGACTTACATATGTGCTTTGGGCTGAGGATATGCCACAATACCCACAGAAATCACAGTGCTGTTCAACAGGTAATTTGTTTTGGCCAGCGAATCTCTCTGTAGATAAAAGTTTTGTCAAGCTTCCCATACTCCTGTCTGTTGTTTGGGTCTCCCTGTTGACTTTATTCTTAAATTGCTAGGCAGTCTTTCAGGACTCACCACTTCCTCCTCATTATATATTAGTACAGCAGCAAATACAAATAAGGCTGTAGTTTCTATAGCTCTTGTAGCACCAATAATTACAAAAGGAATGGATTTAAGTACAGGCTTTATTGTCCTCCTAAATGGAGGCTTATATTTAGAGTCCTTATCTCTCTTGTATTTTCCTCCATGTGTGAAATGGGTCTTTACTCAACACAGCTTGCTTTAGATTCCCTATGGGGAATTGTCTGTGGGTGGAATTACATCTATTTGAAGGGAACAATATTAAGTAAGGAGTAAAGATCAAAAGGTCTGAAAAACTTCTAAGACTTCAGCTGACACGTTGAGTAATGCCGAGGTTGTGGCAAGATGACAGAAGCCATGTTCCTCTGTGGCTTGGAAGCTATGGGAAGGCAGAATGTTGCTGCAGTAAGTTAATCTGCCGATAAGAACTCAAAGCAGTGGTTAATTAGAGAGCAGGTTCAAGGGAAAGCTCAGCTGAGCCTACAAACATTGCATCAGTGACAGAGCATGAGGCTTGAAGGGAAGTGCTGTAAGTAGGCAGGTGACCTGCAGGAGATGGGCCCAAGCCCACTGCTTCACTGGTGTAAAACTGGTTGTCAGCAGGAGCAGACGCAGGCTGATAATTGTCAGTAATGCTCAGCGAATGCTAGAATCGGCTGCATAATTGTGTGAGAGTTGTAAGAGAATGATAAAGGTGGCTCTAACTCGTTATCCAGGGGCAAGTTCTAACACTGCCGGACAAACATTTTGCTGAAGGGTCTTTCTTAGGTATTAGGTTTTTATCTGAATTCTATCGACTGCATTCCTAAAGAGGAAAAAAACCTGCAAGGGCAAACCCTCACCAGGAGAAGAGTAGTATGCGTTTGAGTGACAGTCACGTACTTTTTGTTTTAAATTAGATTTTTCAAAGGGGTTGGGTCAAGGACTTTCTCTTGCAGAAGATCGAAGGTCACATCCTTTGCTCATCTAAACCAATGTGGCTTCATTGGATCCTTTGTTGATTTGTAGCAGCTGAGTGTCTCTGCCAAAAATACAGACCAAACAGAATAAGCAGCACACCCATGCTTGCTCTCTAGTCATAAAACAAAACGTGATTCATACCCCAAGCATAGGAGAAATGGCACAACACCAAAAATTGTTCATTAGATTCTTTCTTTCTAAAAACCTGTAAAGCATGAAGGCAAGCTCTTTATTGAATCCAATTTTTTGCAGAAAAATAAATATTGGTGTAGGAATTATTGGAACATACATCCAATTAAAATCTTCAAACAGAAATGCACTGTTAATGCAAGAGCTATTAAGCTGGGCTGAAATATATAGATCGTATTTAAACTGAAAGGAGGTAAATAATCCATTGCTCTTACGTGATTGCCATTGGCAGAAAAGGAAATAATGCAGAATTATGATAAATGGTGCGGCCAATAATAGAAGCTGTGGCTTGCGTCCCCGAAGGAGACAACACCCAAAGTGGTGAGTGAAAAAAGGAGTAAAGTAAATAAAGTAGTGGCAAGACCAAAAGTGCAAAATCTATTTTGAAAACCACGGGTTTGAATGTGGTGAGAAATTGCAGGACATAGGAGCACTGGGGTAGTGAAGCTGCAGCTACCCTGACATTATATTTGTTGCCATTTAATCCTGCTGTGTGACAGGCAGGTGGGCGTACGTGTGTGTGTACTGGGCATGGACTGTTCTCCATTTTAGCCTAAACTGGAAAGTGGTGGTTCACTTGAAATAGTTTTAACTGGTTCAAATTATGCAAACAATAATTTCACACTTACAGGTTCAGATAATAGATAGTATCAAAAGAAAAAAATAAAAGAAAAACACGCACAAGAGTAGAAAGGGCTCAGCAGTACAGAAAAGAAAATGCTCTGCAGAGCTCTGCAAGGTGGGCAGAGCAGCCACCTTGATCAGGTATTACCTCATAGGAGCAAAGGATTTTCTTAGTGAGAGCAGATGATGATCTTTATTTTTGCCACAGAAGTCACAGACTCACCATCTGTGATAGAGTCTGTGTGACTTGAGAACAAGCAGAGTAATACTGTGTGTGTCCAATATTGTATCGCAAAACACAATTTGTTTGCCTTTTCCATCAGAACACACTCTGTTCCTGTGGGGGCATAATTTTAAAGCTCAACTCTCATGCTGGCTCTGAAAGCTTCTATTAGGACAGAAATCTCCCAGATAATAGAAAACCATCTTAGTCCCACTCTCCTGCATCTCAGGCTCTGTCTGTCCATTCAGGAGTTTATAGCAAGCTCGTCTTTGCAATAATAGAGAAACTTCAAGGAGGTCTTAAAAGGCCAACAATTTCTATCAGCATCCCTGTTTCTAACAGCATCCTGCACTGCCGCCTCTTTTTTCTCCTTTGCTTCTAACAGTCAGTCACCACTGCAGGTCAACTCTGGTAGAGAGAGATATCTCGAACTGAGTCTGGAGGGTATCAAGATTTGGAATAATTTTGACTTCTTGTGGCAACCTGTCCTGCAGCCAAAGGGTCCCTTCCTGACGCTCTCTGCTCTGCACTTGCATCCCACCAGCACCGCCTGTAATGCCATGTGGGTTAGTGGTAACATTTGGTCTTGAATTTAAAGTTAGTTCCTGAGACGCCTCCCCAGAGCACCTCATCACCACACCAGGACCACCTGCAAGAGCCATGGTTGCGTTTCCCCAGACTTTCACCCCAGTGCCTGTGCTGTGTCTGACACAGGCTCTCCTGCTGGGGACAGCAGCTGCTTCTGGCTGTGCCATGGGGAACCCAGCGCTGCAGACCTGAGCAGCTCATAACCACCCCTTCACTGTTTCACCTCCACACTATGACATGACTCCACATTTCTGACATTTTTCCCTAGAATGACGTTCCAGAAGTTCAGACAACCATGAAGAGGCTAAACTGGGAGTCCCAAACCAAACCCACTCCATCACGGCAGCTGAACTTCCCAGGCAGTACTCTGTGCCCCCACATCTCCCCAGCTGCAGCAGGGCAGCCAGACCCACATGCCAGGCTTTCCCCAGGGGAGAACCTACTCCTGCTTTTCCCATAGGAGGGGATCGCAGACTCTGGGCTCTTTTACAGAAAGATGAATAAATAAAAAACAGAGATACAGCAGGCAGCTGCATTTCATTACTTTCTGATTTAGTCATCCAGAGGGTTATAGTTACAGAGTGACAGTAAACATTGTTATCTCCATGTACTAGGTGGGTGTGAAATACAACTTGAAGGACACACTCTCAAAGTTAATATTGGCTTGCTTTATGCTGTAGACTTTTCTAACAGAGCTGAATTAACTTCTCTGTACTGTAACGCAGAAGGAGTTTATTTAATATCCAAAGATGCTGGCCCAGACAGGTGGCAACACAGCCCTTCATCAGCAGATGGAGAGGAAAAATACAGCCTGGTTCGTCAGTATATTTGTTTTTAACATTTTTCAGTCCCAGCATTCAATTAGTCAGCAAGGTTAATTTTTAGCTAGAGCTCGTTTCAAGGACTGTTTCTTTCCTCCTTTCTGCTGGAGTTCCCTGTGCATGGAGCCTTGACTTTGTACATCCACAGCAGTAGGGACTGACCTGGGGAAAATGCAAAGTTGTCCCCTTGTCCCTCAAATTGTTCCCAGCTGAGCAGGCAGCAGGAGGCTGCATTAGTACATCCCCTTTGTTGCTGCATTTCCCACTGACCCAAGCCTGGTCCAAAACAACAGCAGCCTCAGCCAAACCACCAGTGATGTTCTGTTTGCTCTTAAATGTCAAGCTAAGGAATTTGCTCCAGTCATGTCACCTCCTGTGCCAAAATCGAACTTCAGCAGCCACTCTGTCCACACCAGTCAGAACTAGCGCTTGGTGCATTTCTGAGTGGGTTTACGGCACCTCAAAGCTGTCGGGAGAGGCAGAGCTGAGACGCCACAGGGAAAAAAAAAATAAACAGCAGTCATACTTCACACATGAACTCATTTTTTCTGAAGAAGAAGAAAAAAATGTTAAACCTCAGAAGAAAAACTCCCAATTGTGAACTTCAGATCTCTTCCCAGCAGAGCACTCTTATCTTGCCCCAGACTGAGACGCAGGCGTGAGAGCACAGGACAGCCAAGATGCAATCACTCCTTTTCCTTTTGTTATGCGGAAGTTATGGGAAGACCAAGCCAGGACAGATGATTTGTCTGTGCATTAGTCAGCCAGAGAACGCGTACTCTTGCAAAACAAAACCACTACCAACAACGCTGCAGACTCCCCAGGGAATGCGTCAGGGAATGCAAAAGCTGGAGACCAAAAGACAAGTTGTGAGGAGGGGGAATACTTCCCTCCCCTTGACATGAGCAAAATACTCGTGGCAGTCATACCCAATGGTGTGCCGTGCTGAGGCCCATGAGCCAGCTCTGCACTGAGCTCAGCCCTGGCTGTGCAGGGCTGGATGTGGGGCAAAAACACCTCCTGTCAGTGCCACACTACTGCAGGAGCTGGAAAGCTCCCGTTCATGGAGCTACCTCAGCCAAAATTAGGTGAGATAACAACATCACACTTGATTGCACAGTATAGGCTTGCGCCTTTGTATCTCAGAAATGCATTTGGGGATTTATCTTCCTTGATACTTCAGAAAAATAAGCTCTGTGAGACATTGTTGGTTACATACAAATACAAAACGTTGAGCAATGGGAGAGGATTTAAAAAGCTCTTTACAAGAATTTGTTATAGGACTTCTAAGCAAGGAGAATAACTGGACTATGAAATAACCAGTCAATATAAGAGGATATAGAGAAGCTAAAATCCTAGTAATAGATTGTATCTGTCCAGACAAACTACAAAACACCATCAGGGAAAATTAGATTGGAAATCTGTTTGGTTTTGGTGCCGGATTGTGTTTTTAGAGCTGAAGCGTATCTGACAGGAAATGAAGATGTACAAAATTTGATTAAGCAATATAAGGGCTAGGCTGAAGTTGGGCAGAAGGGACAGAACAAAGCACAGCCTTGAGAGATTTTAAAGGCAAGGTGCACCAATGTAGAAAACCAAACCTCTCTGAATGATAGGCAGGCAGGCAAGATCTTTTTCCAAAAGTACACTATTCTGCAATTAGATGATAAATATAGGCATTATGTTATTTATTCCCAACCACATCCAAACCTTTTATCTACATTGTTTACAAAGTCCACAGCTATCTGGCAAACAGGACAGAAGGAGAAGTGTCAGCTGCAAGGGGCTCCTGCTTTGAAGACAAATAGAGGAGCAGACAAAGAGTCAAGGAAAGGCTCTGGTGTTTCAGCTGCATGGCCGAGAGCCACTTCTTTGTAGCATATGGCGTACTCTAACAGGTTTATTTTCCACGAGGAGGATGTATAAACTGTCTGCAACTGCTCTTCACACTTGTCACTCTAAGTCAGATAATTTTCCAAGGCATCCTGCAAGAACAGCCCCCCTGTTGAAACCGAACAATGAATCTGAGGATGCCTCGCAGGTCGTTTGGGGAGCGAAGGGCCAGTTTGCACAACCGGAGTGCAGTAAGGCACACAAGGAAGCTGACAAAGGCGGACGGACGCGGTATGAAATGAGAGCAATTAAATGAGGAGGGGCAGGGCTGGAGGGGGGCACTGCTGGGAAGCGAAGTTAAATTCAGGTCAGGGAAGAGAAGCAGCAAGTGGCAGCGCGTCTCTGCAGCTGTCCCGGCTGTGCTGCAGCCCCGGCCCAGCTCTCATCTGCATTGGCGGCCCTGGGGCTGTCCCCCCACGCCGGGCAATGCCCAGTGGGTGCGAGGGCTGGCCGGCACCTGCTGCCGGCCCCACCGAGCTGCAGCCTGCCCCCAGGCCCGTTAGACACCGTGATTAATATGCACAGACCAAAGTGACTGGCAAAGATAATTACACAGCAAGTCAATTGGCTGGCAAAGTTAATTATGCAAGGAGTCAAATGAGTGGCAAACCAAGCGACTGAGGCAGAATAAAGAAACATTTGGCAGTGACAAATGGCAAAACAAGTTACTCAGACAGGGGGTCAAGCGGGCTGGACACTGGGTGCGTTTTCCGGCAGCAGAAGCTGGCACGGTGTCAGCAAGCGCTCCCTGCCCGGCAGCGTCGCTCCCGGCACGGCTCCCCAGGCAGGGCAGGAGTGGGAGTGCTGGTGGGGCAGCCCAGCCTCCAGCGGGAGTCGCACCTCCATCGGCCTTTGCCTCGATGGCTGTGTAACATCAAGTCATTCAACTCCCCTCTGCCTCGGGACGGCTCACTGTCTCCATTGCACCACACAAAGTATTTTGCATTCTCTTCAGCCGAATATAAAGCAGACATATCAACCCAAAGAGGAAAAATATTAACTAACAAGTGAATTGTGAGTGTGCCCTCCCATGCATCCTCAGTGCCACCATCAGCAACAACCTCTCAGCACACTCAGGAGCTAAAAGGAAAGGAACCAATTTTCTTCTGCCTTTGGCAGTCGAAAGGGGAGAAAACACACAGGCTCAGACAGAGAGGTCTTTACCACCACGAACTATAACAGGTCACATCTTAACTGGAAACCAGCTACATTTATTTCTTCTGACTGTGATAATGGCGTATTTTTCAGGGGCTTAGTGAAAGATGATGGCACAGAGATTTGAGATCCCTTTAGGAAGGTTACATACTTTATTTCCATATATATTATATTACAAAAATAGTACGAGCCTGAAGTGACCTGCAAAGGGCTAAAGGGAGGCAAGGTAACCAGCACCTTTTTATTCTTTACAATTTATAATCAAACCCAGAAGTGTTGAGATTCTCAAGTGTTTGGTGTTGTTCTTTACCTCATTTCTTAAAAGAAATTAGTCAACTTCTCTTAGTTGCTTGCAAAGACAGTTTTTCCAAACTGTACTTAGTATGTGTCAGATAAACCTCATTCTTTATATACAAAATTTTCATGTCTTACTCAAGCATTTTATTTGAAAGCAACATATTTCTTATGAGGTAAATTATACTACTATGGTCATGAGATTTGGGAAAAAAAAAGGAGGAAAGAAAAAGAAGGCACAGCAACCTGAAACAGTAGGCAGTTTAAAACAAAGAAAAACAAATAACAATAGCAGAGAATCAATGTGGTACATGAAAAATAAATCCTTTCTAGGTCACGCTTAAATTTGCATTAATGGCCTTCTTGTCAAATTATCTCAGGGGAACTTTGGATTAGCATGCAAAAGCAGCATGATACAAACTAGAGCAGTAATACTCGTTTTATTTACCAGACCATTTTCTCCAAAGGAACTAAATGTGAGAATTTTGAGGGATCTGACTTTAATCTCCTATAAAGGAAGCGTAGTCAGGAAGAGCTCACTGTAATTAGCAGCTAGTCAAATAATATACAATTCCTCCCTGTATTTAATCAGCAATGTGTACTTTAATCATGGAAAACATTAAACTGACCCTAGCCATCCCTTTCTATAGACTGGCTCAGGAGCTCATTTGTTCAATTCTTAGATCAGCTGTTAAGAAAACAAATCTCACCAAGCGCACTTAAAAGTAAACACAGGGTATTCCCAAATGTGCATCTGAAAACATGCGTGATAAATAAGATAGAGTGAAGGAAAAAAGTTGTAAGCATTTTGTCTGCCTGTCCAACGTGTAAGAGAGGTGAGGTCACCAAAGGGTTCTTGCTGTTGTTTTGGAGCAGAAGGGCAGTGTATTGACAAGATTGGGGAATGAATAGAGATCCTGGCTTTTATCACCGGCTGGAGTCCCAGTGCATGGTGAGTAACAAGGTATTCCCTCTGCTCCAGCGGATCACGTGGGATACTCACCACATCGAAGTTCTGATCCGTGCACTCTATCAGCATGAAATGAGACCTGTGACCCTCAACTTTTCTTCTTATCATGCAGCTGTACAGAAAGCATTTACTGAGTGTTGTTAGTAGGTGGAATCTGGAGGTGGTTTTATACTGCTGCCTCTCGCTTGGCGGGTCATGGTACAAGCCATCAACTAAGTTTTTATTTAGCAAATCTCTGAAGGTTTAAGAGCTAATAACCAACCTACTGCTTGCACAGAAGGAGCCCGGAGATAACAAATGGACTCCTGCACCCAACTCTGAAGGGTGTGTGAGCACAGAGATATAAAGGCTGTCTAACCTACAAAGGGAGTGTCATTGGTGCCATCAAGTCTGTGCCATCAGAGCAGGGAACTGCACCTAGAAGCTTTTCCTCAAATGCTAAAATCTCACCATTGTTCCATTATTATACCAGATACAACAACAATGCCGTTATTATTTCAGGCTGAAAAAATTAAAACATCTTTTGAATTAACAGTAGTCTACAAATATCTGAGAGCTGCCAAGCTCTTGGATTTTCTTGAAACTCCTCTGAATTTCAAAGCTGGTCAAGACCTTGCAGCTGGAGTGGGAGTAGATAATCTAGCCCAGATACTGCCTTGGGAAAGAGGCCCAGCAGGGTAAGAGAACAGACATAAACATACACCCACTTTATGGAGTCACCAGTTGTTACAGGGGGCATAAGGCAGTGGAAAAATCATGCCCAAATTAAATTTAACTTGCAGCCAAGGCAGGACACAAGAAAGCTGCTGAAAACTTCTTTTTAAAGGTTTGGTGCCTACACTGAACACAGTTTTCATCCTGGTATATTCAAATGCTGATTTTCAGAAATGTAAGTCCCATATATTACCGTGGTTTGATCAGCAGTTTACACTGCTCAGCCATGGCTGCTTTCATTATCTGCCACCCATCTGTACTGTTGGTATGCTTGGCTCTTTTACAGTGTTGATCATGTCTGATTTAACGTGCCAGGTTACATTAACAGCTCTGAAACCCAAATGGCCACACAAGTCCTGCAAAAGCGGTTGGGCTGCTTTGCTGTTGGTACACATTATATTCCCCTCCTCTTTGTCACTACATCCAACCCAAGAAGCACTTCTAGGGGAGACCATTAACCACCAAACACCCCAGGGCATCACAGCAGCCCTCAGAGCTGATACTTTCTGCCAGCTGACCAGCAGCTCTAAAATGTGCAGAGTCTGTACGGTTTCTGGGCACCCCTCCTCCCTGCAATTAGTCATACCGGTGACTTCTCTGTACAAGGAATTAGGAAGAGGGAAAAAATTAGCTTTTCCCCTGGCTTCCAATTTAATGAAAGGCTTAAAAGTTCAGTGAATTCAGAGAATGTAACCTTTGGGGCTCTCATAAAGAACAATGAGCATAGTAAGAAAATCTGATGTTTCTCATGCAAGAATATCCCTTAAAACTGTTAGAAATCTTAGCTTTTTTTTTGGTGGAAAATTAAACCAGAGGCAGCTCAGAGTCTTGTCAGACTGCTATAGGATTAAATAGTCTATTAATCAGAAATCAGATTAACAACACTTTGTTAAAGCTAATTATGAGAGGAAAGCCAGCCTCTTGTTGCGTTGCCAAAATATTGGGTATAATTTTTTTCTTATTCATTGCACCATTTTAGACCAAATGTTTTGGCAGCTTAATTAGAGGCAGGTGGTGCCGTTGCCATAATTACATAGAAGTCCTCATATTTTATCATCATGCTTAATTAGAGCCGTTGATTCAGCATGAAAGGGAAGCATCCTGGCCAACCAAATATTGCAGCAATCTTTATGGGCAACGCAGTGCACCTTTAGATGAGAGCTGCCTGGTTTAGAGCATGCCAAATATTTATATCAGGTTTGGGACAGTACTGCCTTCTCTAGTAGAAAATAGTTAAATTAAGCTCAAAGCTCTCAACTGCAAATGAAACCCAAACCCACTGCAGTCAATGGCAACATTCGCATTGACTTCATTGGGACCAAAACCTAGCTGGCTTTCCTCAACAGCACAAGAGTGATTTATTCAGGACAAATAAGGGACAACTCCACAAATATAACTGAGATTAGAATTTGTCTCATTAATCTCACAGGAGTTGGGCTGGCTGTGGCCAGGGAAAGCAGAGCTGGAATTGGCTTGGATGACACCTCAAGATCACCTTGGTTTGCTCTGCTCTGCAAGGGGATAACACGTTTCTCACAAGATCCTGGTAAGACTTATGCTGAGGCATCTTTACAAAGAAAGCGGTCATCTCCGGTTCAAGGACATAAACAGAGCCCACAACTAATTTACCTAGATGTCGGAAAAAATCTGATAAACTTCAACTGCTATTGCCACCTTCACAGATCTCTCCAGTTAAAAGAGAACCGAAACTTGCATCGCACCAGCTGGTACAAATGGGAAATTTCACATCTGATGCCAGCCAAATGGCTGATTTTTCAGAGTGACAGAGCAAGTGTAGATGGCAAAGTTACAGTCTGTACCTCCCTGGGAGTCAAATAACCTCTCAGCCTCAGGTGGTCCTTCTGGGCTGGGGCAGTGGCCTCATGGCACACAAAGGAGTGGCTCAGTCTGCACCACATCACAGTTTTCAGCACCCCAAACTCAACTCCATTCAGGGGTACCTGGGTAACAACCCAGAGTAACTCCTCTGAACACACAGCATGTACCACAGCTGATACTAACTGAAACAGATCTAATGGATAACAGATACCTGTATTTTTAACACCTT